>NC_057803.1:377024617-377054284 GCF_018294505.1 Triticum aestivum | reverse complement strand
GAAGAGAGCCATCGAAATTGTGTGTGTGTACAAGTCAAAGATATAGGGCGGCTGGCCTACCGGAACGTTAGAGGGCACATGTCAAGTTTGTGTGTGGTAGGGAGACATGACTAGAGTGCTCGATGTATCGGTGTGTGTGGGGGGAGGGGGTGGTGGGAGGGGTAGGCAGAGGCCTAACTATAGAAGTAGAACGACTCGTATATGTGTTGAGAAGAAGAGACCCAGCTATGTCTTGAGGGAGATCGGTCGACATCCATACATAACTGAAGGACGGGAAATATGATGGGAGAGATAGAGGAGACAGAGGGAGGGAGAGGGAGGGAGAGGGGTAGAGTGCTGGATGGGTGATGGAGTTGCTTCTCGAAGATGGTGGGAGAGGCCTACTAGACAAACTGAGGGTGGAACTGCAATGTTATCAATAAGAGTGGGGATGTGTTTCTGTGTGTGCCTGTGCGTGATAGATCTGTCGGGACGCATCCATGGATGATGAAGGGGAACCATGTGTTTGGTAAGCAAACATAACTAGATCGGTAGATCAATTATAGTTTGTCGGAGGAAGGGAGAGACACAACTAATGAGGTAGACCGATTAACGTGTGGGTAAAAACAAGTTATAAGGACCTAGCTAGCTATATGTATAGAGAGAGATCGGTCGGTGTATGTCCATTTGTTAGAGGCTAATAAGGCCCAACGAGACGGATAGACAAAGAGAATGGAGCTAGGAGGTGGTGCGAGAGGCCCAACTACTAGCTAGATAGGGGGAGGAGTGTGCGGTTGTGAGAGAGCGATGAAAAGAGGGGCGAGAGTTTACATGTGTGTCTGACCGTATGAGAGACACGAGGCAAGGACATATAAAGGAGGAGATTGAAGGTGTGTTTTTATGTTGTAGGCAGGCATCGCTGGAGAGGTTTATCGATCGGTGTGTGTCGGAAAGGAGTTGTGGAGACTCTGGGAGAACGACCTAAAGAAAAAAATGAATGTGCCACGTGGATAGAATGCCGAGGGAGGGGGGCGAGGAGGGCGTGTGCATGCACGAGAGAAAGTTAGTGGTAGCTACAAAGGTTAGAGGATTGTGTGGGTGTAAGAGACTAACAAAGATCATAATTTGATATGAAAGCGGATTCATATATTTGAATAGGAGATCATAGTGTTCTAATCATTGCATGCATGAATATAGCGGTGATACACGTGCTGTGCACATGTTATACCATAATGTGATAATGCATGGTGTTTGCAACTCACAACTAAATGTCGAACAATCTAAACCATACTATACATCAAACAATCTCACATTTTATTTGAATTTGTGATAATGTGTGGCGTTTGTAGCTTACAAATAAATACCGAACAATCTAAACAATACAATATATCAAACATTCTCACATTTTATTTGAATTTGTGGTAATGTGTGGTGTTTGCAACTCACATCTAAATACTTGTAGGCATAGGGAGCGGGGCACCATACATAATGTGATAAACACATTATACATATGAGACATGGTTTAGATTATGAATATCTAGCTAGAGCTAGAAATGTAATGTGATTTGAAATCAAAATAAAGTGGATTCAAAAATCTAGTTCGAGTTCATATAGTACACATAGTTCATATGTAACTCGAGACTAATCATGTGGTGTGCTATGAAGATAATACACAAATGATGGTTTAACTTGACAATAATGATGATTGTAGATCTTATTAAAACATAGAAACGAATTCACATCTTTTGACTTCACAACAATCATTACTGTAGATCTTATTCAAATAGAGAAACAAATTTAAATTTAGTTCATATTGAAGCAGTAGTATATACGTTTGGAATGCACTAAAACGTTCATTTGAGTAGCAGGTTGCATGCATTATACACGTAGCGAAATATTTTAATTGAACATAACATGAACTGAAAGTTTTGAATGACATTTGTAGGGCGCATTGATTTGGTACACTACATGTTAGGCTTGTCCAGAAATTTCAACCCGCGCCTTGTTAGCCCGAAATATTTAAGATATATCTTTGTATCGTTGTGCTCCCACAACTCCCTCCATCTCAACCCGTGCTTGCTATTCCGAAATTGCAGCGCGTGCAAAAACTCCCACCTCCTGTGAAATCCCGACACGCGAAATGCCCATGGTACCCCTGAGCCGAAAGAACCGCCTCAAATCGGTGGAGGTACTTTCGTAACTTACCCCACATTTCGGACAAGCACGTCTCTAAGCCATGGTTGCCCACTGCCATCCCATCCGCCCACCCATTCGTACACCAAGGCCACGAAAACCCGCGAGGAAACCCCACACCCTGCTCCATCCGCCACCCAGCCGGAGCCACTTCCCCGACGATGTTGTCCACAGCAACACCTCGACGTCCCTCATCCACCGTACCGGATGAGGATCCGTCGTCGATCTCATCATCCCGCCGGTTCAGCCACCCCATCCTCCACCTCCAAGGAGCTGCCCCAACATTCCCCTCGTCTTTCGCGCCACCTCCATTCCCACACCGCCGTCTTCACCTGCACCACCGGAAGAGCGTCATCATCACCGTTTCCTCGAATGAAGTTGCGGCCTAATCGGCGCCACCAAAGAGGTTGTACACTAATCGCCGCATTTTCTTCTTGATTCAATCTCACGGTGCTATCGGCACTCGGTCCCGAGCCGACACGGCGCGACTCCATCCACGGCGACGTCGCCGGCCACTTCCTCCATGGCATCACTCCCTCGGCGGCGACGTCCACATCAGTAGGACCTTCTTCTGCTTTAGCTCTCGCTCGCGTTGCTGCTCTGCTCTTTCTCTCGGTCCCCTGCCTGGTCGGCTCTTGCTCGCGCTCCTACTCTCACTCTTGCTCTTGCTTGCGACGCTGCTCCGATTTAGCTACACTTCACTCCGATGCCGCCGGGGTGAAGGAAGAACCAGCCGCAGCGGGGAGGGGGGCTCGCCGGAGAGGTACCGCACTATCTATCTTAGGGTTCAGGATGGGGGCGGTGGTCGCCGGTGGTGGCGGGCCGGTGGCATGGGGATCGCCGGAGAAAAAGCTCGGCACGTGGTGGCCTAGAGGGATGGTCGGGGCGGCGGCGGACTGGCGGTGGGGAGTGTTTTCGGGGCGGGCGGGGCGGCGCATCGCGGGCGGCGGGGGGCTGCTGTTTGGCCAGCTCAGGGGGGTGGAGGTTGAAGATGAACCGCATGCCCTTGATTTCGTATCCAATGACTGCAAAATTGACTGACCAGAGATGAAAAAGTCAGCCGACCGACGTGTAGCCTCACCTTGCTAGTGCGTCCAGTTTTGACAGCAAAATTCAGTTTCGACAGTTAAGTTCAGTTTCGACAGTTAAATTCAGTTTCGACAGTTATGTTCAGAGATGAGCAGCTGATGTATTTTACATCTAGCACTTTGTGGTTATGTATTTTACGTCATGTATTGGAGATGCTATTAGAATTCCTCTCAGGTTAACGTTGTTCGTTGTCTCTCTTGTCCCGCTTCAGCCTCAGCGTCGAACAACTCACTGGAGCTGCTCCAACGATGAAACCCTCCATCACAGCGGAGCAGTACCTCGGGCTCCATCTCCAGACGCCTAAGATCTTCTTCCCCTCCTCTGACAGCCAAGTCAGCAGGAGCATCCTCACCGGCCAACCTAATCACGCTAAGATCGACATGGCTTCGCCAAAGAGGTTGTACACTTGTTGCATCTCTTTTTTACTCTACATGTTATATATATTGTCCACTAAGCACACGGATTTGTTCCTTTAGTGTCTCCTTTAAAGAAAAAACGTAGGAATTTTAATTTTCACTTGTCCTTCTTTTCAAATTCCTATTCATGAAGCACAAGACTAAGAGATAGTAGCATAATAGCATTATAACCGTACATTTTCTTGTGGTTTGACTTAATCTCAGCATGCTTCTTTGCATCCTGTGATCTTTCAATTGTTGTGAATCAAACACCCAGATTGGCAGAAATCCTGTGTTTTTAAATTCTTTGTTTTGCACGTGCATTCCTATCATATTCCTGTACATTTCCTATCCCTGCATTGTTGTAATTCCAATTCAAACAAGCCCTTACAGAATTACTTCTCTTAGAGATAGTTGTCAAAGAAAACCTTGCGTGGTTTGTCCCGCTCCTGCTGCACCGTCGTCCACCCCAGCTCAGCTGCTCCAACGACAGAAGGGTCCAGCACAACAGGGCTCCGGCCTCCAGACTGTCTTTTGCCGCCTCAGATCTTCTTCCCCACCGCTGGCAGCCATAAAAACTGCACTACCATCATCAACCGAGCAGATGACCTCGAGGACTACACGGGTCCGCAAGAGAGGTCGCACTCCTTCGTGTCTGCTTACGTTATGCATCGCTTAATATTACATCCTACTTTATCGTCCTGTTCACCGATTAGACTCTGAGTCAGATCCAAACTAATGGTCAAACTTGAGTTTTTAAATGGTTGTGGGGTACATATCGGGGCCGCTATCAATAGTATCTATCTACTATTTGGTTAATCTTCGGTGTCTACTATGAGTTTCATGTTGGGTGGGAAACAAACAGTAAAGAAGCCATTATCTCTATTTTTTAACTGAAGCCATTATCTGCCTGCTATGATTGGTTTTGGGTCTATCCACAGGTTTCTACCATCACTCTAGATTTCTGCATGCACTCCTTACATAATCTCACTATGTTTTATTCCTATGCATGACATTTATTGTAAGCAATGGAACTGAACATGTAGAGCAAAAGAGACGAGCCTTGTGTGGCAATAAAATTTCATGCAGACGTCGCTCCATGGTAGGCACAAAGGCAGCCCCCCTCTGCGCATTTCGGATTGTAATCGAGAGGAAGATATCTGTTCTGAGGGGGATTCAGAAGGAGAAGGCAACTCCTATTTACCCCCTGAGGTCTTCGCTCTAACTTGGCATGCTGAGGTTGGTTATATCATGCATATGGTGTCTTGCATTGCTTACTTTATACATCAAATATGTCATCTGCTTAGTTTAGACATCCTTTGTGCGAATGCCATCTGTTTAGTTTATTCATCGTTTATGTGAATTATGCAACGCCATCTTGTTTAGCCAGAGATCATATATGTGAATTTTGCAATGCCATCCTGCTTAGCTAGTCATCTTATATGTAAATTATATCAGGCCATCCTTTTTTTGTTACATATTACATTTGTCAACAATGTTATTACATTCAACTGCTCTTCGTCTGCATCAGCCATTTGACACGGTGATGGCAAATTCTGGAGTGAAAACAAGGTCTTCAGAGAAGACTATGCTATCTGACGAAGCGCATATCTCGCTGGTTACGGATAGCTCCTCACAGGAGGATTCAGAGACAGATGACCAGTCCTATTCCCCCCCCCCGAGGTGTATGCTCTAACTTTGCAGGGTTATGTTGCTCATATCGTGTGTATGGTGTCTCGCATTGCTATGTCATTTGATTAGTTTAGACATGCTTTGTGTGAATGCCACCTGTTTAGTGTCTAATTACCATATATGTGAATTATGCATTGCCATCTTGTTGCAAGACATTATATATGTGAATTATACAATGCTATCTTGTTGCAAAGGCATTATATATGTGAATTATGCAATGCCATGCTGTTTAGCCAATTATCATGTATGTGAATTATATGATGCTATCATTTTTTTGTATTACGTGTTCCATTTGGCGACAATGTTTGTATATTCAACTACTCTTCCTGTGCATCAGCCATTTGAAGCGGTGATGGAAGTATCTGGAGTGAAAACAAGGTATTCAGAGCAAACAATGCTACCTGCTGAAGCAGACATCTTGCTGGTTACAGAGAGCTCCTCAGAGGAGGATTCAGAGATTGTTGACCAGTCCTATTTTCCCCCTGAGGTCTATGCTCAAACTTGGCAGGGTTATATTACCCATGTCATGCATGTTGTCTTGCATTGCTTAGTTTTTACATCATATATGGATTGCCATCTGCTTACTTGCTTACTATATAAATCATATATTTGAATTATATCATGCCATCATGTTTACATAGTACATACACATCATCTATCTGAATTATGGCATGGCAACCCATTTAATAAAGACATCATATAGTTATATCATCTCATCCTGTTTAGTGTTTATAGTCATCATATTTTGAATTATGGCATTCTATCCGTGAATGTATGTGAATTATGGCATGCCAACCTATTTAATAAACACATTATATAGTTATGTCATGTCATCCTGTTTACATAGTTTCATATTTTGTACTATGTCTTTCCATCTTTTTTAGTTAGCCATCATAATGTGAAATTGTGTCATGCTATCCTGTTTAGTTAGCCATCATATATGTGAAATTGTGTCATGCTATCCTGTTTGGTTAGACAACATAAATATGAATTATTTCATGCCCTCTTTTATTCCCCACTATCCATTGCACCTGTCTATCATACAATGTGTATACTTTCAATTACTTTTCTTGTTTATCAGCCATTTGAATTGGAGAGTGTGATGGAAGTATCTAAGGGAGTAACAACACGGTCTTAAGAAAAGATAGTGCTACCAGTTGATGCAGATAGAACCACGGCTGTACTTGCCCAAGGACCAGATCCACCACACATAACCCAGACTCTCGCAGATTGTACCCCTACCCAGTTGGACAGAGAACCAGCTACACCCCTTCTAACCCCAACCCCGACAGATAGTAACCCAGTTACGGTTGACACAGCACCGTCTCCACCACAGAGCACCCAAACACGAGTAGTTAGTAAGGGAACTGCATTGCCCAAAGCACGAGGACCACCACTCTGAATCCCAACTCAGCGCTTAAAGGAGAAGAAGATTTGTTCTCAGGTCAGGTTCTGTAGCTATGGTTCATACTCCTTTGCTCTTGCATGACTGTATTTACTCATACCAACTATTTTCAAATTTGAAGGATGGAATTGAAATTCCAATGGTGCAACAGGTATGTTTTAAACCTTTTTCTTTAACTGGTTTGCTGTTGTAACCTGCTCTATGTTGATTTCATTTTCAATTGAATAAACAGTTATGTTCTCATGTCATGCACATTACAAGTGTTGTTATTGCTCTATAGTTACCCACACTTATATTCTGTCTATTCTGCTTTGTCTTGAACAAATATTATTTGAACTGTGTCTCTATCTTGATTTGGCAACAAAAACTAGAATGGTATAGACCATAAAGTGACCATGGTACATAGATATATGTTTGTTTCATGATGTTATCCTGTCCACTTTACTACTGAACTCATTTAGCAAAATGAGTTTCATATACAACATGGTAAACATGTGATGTGTCTGCTTGTTTCTCCTTTAGAATGCGGACAAAATATTGGAGAACAGTACCGCGTTATCCAATGGTAAAGGAAGTAATGCAGATAAGGTTCAAGATAGTGAGACATCCCTGTTGGTCTCCAAGAAAGGTGATAAAAACTATGTTGACGACAGTGAGGGAACCCAAAAGTCCTGTCTTGATGTAGTGTTCGAGTTACTGGCCACTACTACTAGCATAAGCTCTTCGAACTCGCTGCCTCAATCAGTTCGTCTTCTTGAGTCTCAACTTCAAGTTGAAAGACATCGATCAGATGTGCTGCGACAGGAAGCTGAAGGACTGAGGAAGTCCCTGCAGAATTCAGATGCATATTTTCTGGTGCAACAGCAAGCGCTGGAGGATTTAAGTGCCAAACAAGAGAAAGGTAATACGCTTGCTAAGCATCTTGCCAGCATTATGGGTACCCAGGATATTGTTTCTTGAGATCTTCTGAAGTGGTTTCAGTTCTGGATTTGTTTTGTTGCGGCGTTTATTGGCGCTGGTCGCCAACTTTGACAACCAGTGTATATGATATGCTGCTTTGTTCCCTATATTTGCACTAGTGGCAAACTTTGATGCCTAGTGGATGTAATATGTGTAATAGCCATGATAGCCTAGCGTTAGTTGCTTGCTTATTTATTTCCTTGTTGTCTTCTTTACTTGTTTGCTTGTAGTCATTGCAGTTCTTTTTCTGCGGTTAGCTAGTGGCTGCAATAACCTATTTTTTTAAACTAGGCCACAATAACCATGGGCTAATATTTACTATAGTGACACTGGGCCTCCTACTGGCCGTAGAAACAGTGGGCCTTCTACGGGCCGTAGAAACAATGGGCCTTCTACGGGCCATAGAAACAATGGGCCTTCTGTGGGCCGTATTATCAATGGGCCTTATACGGGCCGTATAATCGATTGGCCAAACATGGGCCAAACAGACCGCATTATGGCCGTAAACAGGCTAGAGTTGGAATCCTCCGTTCATGGGCTGACCATAACGGGCCATGTTAATAGGCCGTATTTGATGACGCTATGAAATCAGCCCAACGTATTAACGGACCAGAAACGGGCCGACTGTAACCACGGGCTGAATTTGGCCCACAAGCAGAAAATGACAGTAATGGGCCGTAAGTAAACGAATGCTGGAAATGAGACCAAGAATAAATGGGCTCTGAGAAGGCCGAAAGATAACATGGGCTGGAAACGGCCCAACGGAATAACGGGCCATTAATGGGTTTAAAGTGATAGACTGTTCATTACGGGCCAGTTTCACCACGGGCCGTTAATGGGTGTAAAGTGATACACTCTTCATTACGACCCAGTTTCTCCATGGGCCGTTAGTAGGCCAAGAGTTACATAGGGCCTCATATGGGCCGAAAGACGTCATGGGCCATACATGGGCCAGAAGTGAAAACGGCTGGAATCATATTGGATGGCCCAGATGACGCTACTAGGCCTAATTCGGATAGGGTGTAACGGGCCTTGGGTTAGCGGGCTGTAAATGGGCTATATTCGAACAGGCCGTTAACAGGCTTTCCATGGACCGGCCCGCCAGTTTTTGACCAAGTCAAACGGGACAGCTTTTTCACTGGAATGGGCCTCTGTTGGGCCATGCCACGTGTCGATGTATCATAGGCGCCTTCCGTCCAATGAGTGGTTGACATCTGTCCCAATGATGAGCCGACACGTGTTTCCTCCAGCCAATGATGATTTTACACGTCGAAAATCCCCATTGGTCGGGGCTGCTAACGGGTTATCGGATCCAAAACCTGACCTGATAGCTTAACGGCGTTCCGTTATGGTGGATGCCACGTGTCGATCACCCTTGACGAAAGCACTTCTGTGACGCGCGATTTATCGTCATGGAAGTGGACACTTTCGTGATGATAATTTTGGTAATGTCATGGAACACTTCTATGACAGCACATGTATGACTATCTTGATTCTGACATAAATTTGTCATGGATGTACATGCATGACAAAAAAAGCGACCTACTGTGACAAACACGTATCATCACGGAAGTGTATATTTTTTGTAGTGGATGCAGCTAGCGGGGCGCTCGGGAGTGGATGGGACACATCTTAGGCCTAGGGTTACACTGATATAGCATAGGAATTAGGGCAGGGTTATCTCGTTCCTACGATTACAATCGGACGACCAAGAAAATAAAGGCTAGGGGTCCCAATAAGAAACCAAAAATGTTTAGGGATGTTTTGGGATGATCCGAACCTATCGATCACGGCAAAGTAGTACGGGTTCGGGAAGTTTCTGACAGGTTGCAAGTGGGTTTGTGGGTAGTGTAGAGGGGTTGGTTAGGTGGACAAATAAGAGGGAAACAAAAACCCGGTTGGTGTGAGAAGATCAACGGAGACAAAGAGGGAAATGACTACTACAAATGGATGCAAGTTTTATGAAACCATGCGGATGCAATGCCTATGATGCCATGATAAATGCAACAAACAAATGAAACAAACGACAACTACAAAATAACTGGAAGGGTTCTGGAGCGTCGGTCTGGGGTCGTCATATAAGCACCTCTCCCATTTCAAGAAAAAACAATCTAGTTGGCCAAACCAAATCGATATTTGAAAGAGAAATACAAAGATATCAAATCATGCATATAAGAATTCGGAGAAGATTCAAATAATATTCGTAGTTAATCTGATCATAAATCCACAATTCATCGGATCTCTAAAAACACACCCCAAAGGAAGATTACATCAGATAGATCTCCAAGAACATCGAGGAGAACATGGTATTGAGGATCAAAGAGAGAGAAGAAGTCATCTAGCTACTTGCTATGGACCCGTAGGTCTATGGTAAACTACTCATGCCTCATCGGGACGGCAATAGAGTCTATGTAGAAGCCCTCCATGATCGAATCGCCCTTCGGTAGGGTGTCAGAAAAGGTCCCAAGATGGGATCTCACGGGTATAGAAGGTTACGGCAGAGGGAAAGTATTTTTGTGGACGATTCTGGTTGTTTGGGAATATTTTGCAATTTATAGGACAAGAATTAGGGTTAGAGGACCTCCAAGGGGCCCACAAGACAGGGGGCGCGCCCTGTAGGCTTGTGGCCTCCTCGGGACTCCTCTTACTTCATCTCCAAGTCCTATGTGTGTCTTTTGGTCCAGGAAAAATCATTGTGAAAGTTTTATTCCATTTGGACTCTGTTTGAAATTCCTTTTCCATAAAACTCAAAAACAAGGAAAAATAGAAACTAGCACTGGGCTGGGTTAATAAGTTAGTCCAAAAAATAATATAAAATACCATATTAATGCATATAAAACATCCAGAACAAATAGCATAATAGCATGGTACAATCAAAAGTTATAGATACGTTGGAGACGTATCACATATTCATTTTGGCAAGGACAAGTGCAGTCAACTTTCACATCTTGTACAAGTTCATGGAGTCACGAACCCTCTTTTTGGTAAGACAAGGGACAAGGTAACCTAATGCTTTCATGGATATCATCAGAAGTGTGTTTCACTCTATGCCTATGGATATCCTTGTATGTTCCTTATGGGACTAACCCATGTAGGTATTGAAAGTGCAAAACACTCCAATGGATTGCTCCAAATGATCTATATGAAGTCATCATCAACAAAACCCAAGGTTAGTTTATCCCTCTTAGGGGGATATCACATATAGGGGGAGCTTTGCTCTAAAAATTGAGCTAAAGCAACTCTAATGATGTGAACACATCAATGCTTTATGTAAAAGTGCTAACCCCACTTTTGTTAAAAGATGAGTATGACCTACAACCAAATGTTCTCATTTGACTCCTCAGTCAATATACTCATATATAGATAACCTAGTCATCGCCAATTGCTTGATAGATGCTAGAGTGTATGTGCATGATTTGCCACATGTTTTATTTGCTATCTTGTTGTATGAGGGTGTTGGTTGCATATTTTACTCCATTCAAGGACATCCATTTTTTGTTTTGATTGTTTGGTTTTCGTTTTGCCAAACAGATGGACAAGAATGCCTAAGTACATCCTCTAGCTATATATGCTTTTTATCGTCTCAAACACTATTCATGCTACATCACAAAGTTTGAACAAGTCACTCCTGGACCCTCCAGGTGAGGAGCACTTGGAGCCACCGATCCATCAAGGGATTAACTTCCAAAACCTCTTAATGGTTTTTGGTCAGACCGACCTATCCAACTCGGTCTCACCGAGATCAGTAAGTCGATCTGGGTTTTCTTCTCGATGCCACCGATTAGAACGGTTCGGTCACACTGAGTTGCAGCAACTGCTAGCAGTTTTGTATCTCGGTGCCACCGAGACGTTTCACTATGCGCCACCGACAGCGCCTGTATATATATACCTCGGGTACCCGTACGGTTGAAAATTACTTCAAACCGCATGAGCTTGCACCCCAGCACTGCCACCCCATTGGTATCCGGATCGTCGCCGTCTTCCCTAGTGACCCTCCGCCGCTGGTTTCTCCCACCGTCAACGGGAATCTTTAACGCCGTTGCCTCCGTAGCAATCTGTCACCAAGTTAGGGTACGGATTTGCTCCTTTGTGCTTTCCATTGCTCCGATTCTTGCACAAAGTATAATGCCTTTGTTCTTCCCACGCATGAGATCAATCTATCCAGCAAACACCAGCAAACAAATTCCTTAGAATAGATTTGATGCAAAAATTTAGGGTTAGGTTTCCGCCGAACCTATCTCGGACCGACCGATCTAAGGATTTCGGTCACACTGATTAGCCCTGGCCATTGCACAAGTACAACTCGGTCTGACTGAAGTGTACCAATCGGTGAGACCGAAATCACTTTCTCTGTGAAGCCCTAGCATCTCAGAGTCACTGAACTGCATTTCGGTCTGACCAAAACTGCATGTTTAGACTCTAATAGTACTTCGGTGTCACCGAGTTCGTCAAATCAGTAGCTCCGAAATGCTTTCTGTAGAAAACTAAAGTTAAGTTTTTGTCTCAATTTTTTGCAAAATAAGTTCTACTTTGTGATGCTCATCTGCTCTATCGACACCCAACTATTCACATGGTCAGTTGTAGCTATGTCATAGGCCAGTGATAATCAGAACAAGTCTGAAGAGCAGCTCAATCTCAGTGAGGGCACTAGTCCCTCTAGTAGCTATGATGAGGGGAATAGGAGAACTCCCAACAATTTGCCTAAGGCAGCTACTAGGCAAAGGAAGAAAAGAACATCTGAATCTGAAGATGAAGATTTTGTGCTAGTGGAGGAAGTGACCTCCAAGAAGTAAGTGCTCAAGAAAGAGTATGCTGTTGTTGCTGCCACAAAGCCAGGCCTTTCCAAGAAGGCATCTGCAAAGAGGACTCCAATGTCCAAGGTCAAAGCATCAACTCAAGAGACCATGAAGTTTACACTTGAGCCCGGAGAGGAAGAAGAAGCTGCTGGTGGAAAGAAGAGAAAGAAAGAGTCAGGAAAACCATTGCCAGAGTGATTGGCAGACCATCCATGATGATGGATGATGAAGAAGATGAGGAGGAGGAAGAGCATGCTGCACCTCCTGCCAAGACTCAAAAACTGATGGGGTATGCTATTAGGACTGGGACTGCTCCTTCTAAGACCAAGTCTGCCCCTAAGCCTTCAGCTCTAGCTCAAGTCCCCAAGACAACTTCTCTAAAGAGATCAATGAGGAACATCTCAGCTGCAGAAAAGAACAAGGCCCCAGTGCCTAAAGTTCAAGAAGAAGAAGAGCCACTAGTGCTCAGGAAACTCGAGCCAAATATTCCAGATCACAATGATGATCATCCTATGGCAGCGAACATGAAGTTGATAAAGGATGTAGGTCTAAGACTATGGAGGAAGACTGATCCATATGCCAATAGGAGAAGGACTGTTGTGGACTATCGCTTTCATACCAAAGAACAACATGACTTCTATGAGACTGACCTATTGGACAAGAAGCCCATTGTTTGTGGCATGAAATGGGTGGACTGGAAATACATTGACTCTAATGAAGATTACTCCCTCATGTGCATGAGAGTTTTAGGATGAATGGTGTTGACAATTTTGTTGGTTAGAGACTTAAAAAGTGGAATGATGAGATGATCATTCAGTTCTACTCCACTTCCCACTTCTACCCTGATGGTAAGATAGTGTGGATGACAGAAGGAACCAGATATTAGTCAACAATCTCAGAATGGGCCAAGTTAATCTATACCCACAAGGAAGAAGAGGATGATCTTGATGTATACAACAAGCCTAGGAAGGATCACAACTCCATGGCTAACATGTACAAGCCAATCCCTGATGCAGCATTGTACACTCACAAGTTTGGTTCTATATACTATCTACTTATTGGCTTGACCACCATGAACACCACCTTGAGGCACACTCTATTGCCCAAGTCTGGAGATCACATGATGATTCGTGGTCACTACATCAACCTGCTTCACTTGTTTGATGTCCCACAAAAATTCAAGGTCATGAGCTTGATTGTAGAAACAGGGAAGAGAACAGCAACAGACCAGAAGAGGTCTTGTGGATATGCCCCTCACATTCAGACTTTGATCAGCTCCAAGATAGGAACTGGGCCATATCTACTGGACACAGAGCATCTTCCCCTCTGGCCAGACTTTCAGGACAACGAGGTTTTCATGGATGCTTCACATCCTACATGTGCATAAGATACAGAAAGCAAAGGCTGCAAAAGCACCAAGTGCCCATGCTTTAGTTACGAATCTCAAGACCAAGCAAGACCAACTTAGTTACCTGCTTGAGGCCATCGTGAGAATTAAGAAGTGCTTGGCCACCTTGTCTCAAAATCAGGAAAGTATTAAGAGGATTATTGAGACTAAGTTCCATGACCTAGATGTGAAGGTCACTGAGATTCAGACAGTTGTGGAGAAGCTTCAAGAGGATGCTGAGGACAGGAATGATAGACCCACAACAGTCACATTTCAAAGAGTGCCAAGGGCACAAAGATCATCAACTATGACAGTTGCCAGAGACTCCAAGACTACCACTTCAGCACCTGCAGACACTACCACAGTTGTCCATCTAGTGTCAACTCCTCCAGCTCCACCAACTTCTTCAGAGACATTTGCTGATCGACTCCTCTCCATGCCGTCTATGCACACCGGAGCAACAAGCCAGAAGACCCCTTCAGGAGCTCCCGAAGATCGTGCTTAGAGTGTCGTATGACACTATACATTTTCGAGCTTTTCAGTAACT
The DNA here is from genome assembly GCF_018294505.1 of Triticum aestivum. NCBI lineage: Eukaryota > Viridiplantae > Streptophyta > Magnoliopsida > Poales > Poaceae > Triticum > Triticum aestivum. The sequence continues at coordinate 377,039,841 of NC_057803.1, read as the reverse complement.
TGTTACCAAAGGGGGAGAAAGTGTATAGATCATAGGCTTCAAGTGAGAGAGAGATAGAGAGTGCCTCTTGCCTTTTGTTAGTTTCATTTGCTACTCTTGCCACTTTGGTCATTTGGTTGTTTGATTCCTATGCTACAATTTGTGTTATGCTCATGAGATACTTAATTATGTGATCATGTGTTTGATAATACTATGCTTAATGTGTGCTTGCATGATTATATCTATGAATGTTTGTGTATGATCAATCACTTGTATCACTGGTGATTAGTGCATGTTATTTAACTCTTATCAATTTGAGCGCTCCAGCAAGATGTATGTGACATGGAAGACTGACCCATGATCCTAATCGATTGTGCATTAGCATTCAAAAGCAAATTTCTAAATAATGCGCAAATTTAGGGGGAGCTCTTGCTTATGACATACTTCTCAAAGCGATGATGTATTTCATTCATATTATCATTTATCGAAGCTTTGGTCTATATGTTGTCATCAATTACCAAAAAGGGGGAGATTGAAAGTGCAACTAATCCTTGGGTGGTTTTGGCAATTCATAACAACACATAGCTCATTGAACTAATATCCATTCAAGTTTAATATTTCAGAAAGTTCAATGAATGGCATGGCATGGACTAGCACTACAAAAAAAGATATTTCCCTGATGATACATGTTTCTCACAGTAGGTCACGTTTTCTGTCATGCATGTACATCCATGACCATTTTTTGACAAAATCAAGATAGTCATACATGTGCTGTCGTAGAAGTGTTCCATGACATTACCAAAATTATCATCATGGCAGTGTCCACTTCCATGACGGTAAATCACGTGTCATAGAAGTGCTTTCATCAAGGGAGACCGACATGTGGCATCCACCGTAACGGGTCGCCATTAAGCTATCGGGTCTGGTTTTGGATCCGATAACCCTTTAACAGCCCGGACCAATGAGGATTTTCCACATGTAAAATTGTCATTGGTCGGAGGACACACGTGTTGGCTCACTATTGGGACAGATGTCATCCATTCATTGAATAGGAGGCGCCTATGATACGTCAACACGTGGCACGGCCCAACAGAGGCCCATTCTGGTGAAAAGACCGGCCCGTTTGACTTGGTCAAAAGGTAACGGGCCAGCCCACGGGAAGCCAGTTAACAGCCTATTCGTATATAGCCCATTTATGGCCCGCTAACTCACGACCCGTTACGGCCTATCGGAATTAAGCCCAGTAGCTTCATCCGGCCGTCCAATATGATCCTAGCCCATTGTAACTTCCGGCCCATGTATGGCCCATGATGTCTTTCGGCCCATACAAGGCCATTTGTAACTCTTGGCCCATTAACGGCCCGCGGTGAATCTGGCCCGCAATGAACAGTGTACCACTTTATACCCATTAACCCCCATTATTCCATTGGGCCATTTCCAACCCGTGTTATCTTTTGGCCTTCTCAGGGCCCATTTATTCTTGGGATTATTTCCAGCATTCGGTTACTTACGGCACGTTACTGGCCTTTTCTGCTTGTGGGCCAAATTCATCCCGTGGTTACAATCGGCCCGTTTGTGGCCCGTTAATCCTTTGGGCCGTTTTTGTAGCATCATCAAATACGGTCAATTAATGACGGCCCATTATGGTCGGCCCATGAACGGATGATTCCAAATCTAGCCCGTTTACGGCCCATAATGCGGTCTGTTATTGGCCCATGTTTGCCCGATCGATCATACGGTCCGTAGAAGGCCCATTGATGCCACGGCCCATAGAAGGCCCATTGTTTCTACGGCCCTTAGAAGGCCCATTGTTTCTATGGCCCGTAGGAGGCCCATGGTAACTACAGTAAATATGTATCCCATGGTTATTGTGGACTAGTTTTAAAAATAGGTTATTGCGGCCACGAGCAAACCACAAAAAATGAACTGCACTGACTACAAGAAAAAAATAAACAAGACAACAGGGAAATAAATAAGCAAGCAACTTACGCTAGGCTATCATGGATATTACACATATTACATCCACTGGTCATCAAAGTTCACCACCGGTGCAAATATAGGGAACAAAGCCACATGTCATATACATTGGTTGTCAAAGTTGGCGACAAGTGCAAATAAACGCCGCAGCAAAACAAGTCCAAAACTGAAACCACTTTAGAAGAGCTCAAGAAACAATATCCTGGGTACCCATAATGCTGGCAAGATGCAATATCCTGGGTACCCATAATGCTGGCAAGATGCTTAGCAAGCTTATTAACTTTCTCTTGTTGGCACTTAAATCCTCCAGCACTTGCTGTTGCACCTGAAAGTATGCATCTGAATTCTGCCAGGACTTCCTCGGTCCTTCGGCTTCCTGTCACATAACATCTGATCGAGTCTTTCAACTTGAAGTTGAGACTCAAGAATCTGAACTGATTCAGGCAGTGAGTTCGAAGAGATGGTGCCAATAGTAGTAGCCAGTAACTTGAACACACATCAATATAAGACTTTGGGGTTGTCTCAGTGTCTTCAATATAGTTTTTATCAGCTTCCTTGGAGACCAACAGGGATGCCTCACTATCTTGAACCTTATCTGCATTACTTCCTTTACCATTGCATAACGGGGTACTCTTCTCCAATATTTTATCCGCGTTCTAAAAGAGAAACAAACAAAGACATCACAGGTTTACCATGTTGTATATAAAACTCATTTCGGTAAACCAATTCAGTAGTAAGGTGGATAGGATAACAACATGAAACAAACATATATCTATGTAGTATGTCACTGTATGATCTATACCATTCTACTTTATGTTGCCAAATCAAGATAGAGACAGTTCGAATCATATCTATTTAAGACAAAGCAGCATAGATAGAGTATAAGTGTGGGAAACTACACAACAATAACAACACTTGTAATGTGCATGGCATGAGAACATAACTGTTTATTCAATTGAAACTGAAATCAACATAGAGCAAGTTACAATAGCAAACACGTTAAAGAAACAGGTTTAAAACATACCTGTTGCGCCATTGGAGTTTCAATTGCATCCTTCAAATTTGAAATTAGTTGGTATGAGTAAATACATTGATGCAAGAGCAAAGTAGTATGAACCATAGCTATGGAACCTAACCTGAGAACAATTCTTGTTCTGCTTCAAGCGTTGACTTGGGGTTCGGAGTGGTGGTCCTCACACTTTGGGCACTGCAGTTGCCATACTAACAGCTCATCTTTGGATGCTCTGTGGTGGATACGGTGTTGTGTCAATTGGAACTGGGTTACTATCTGCTGGGGTTGGGGTTAGAAGGGGTGTAGCTAGTTCTTTGTCCAACTGGGTTGGGGTACAATGTGTGTGAGTCTCGTTTATGTGTGTTGGGGCTAGTTCTTGGGCAAGTACAACCATTGTTCTATCTGCATGGACAGTTAGCACGATCTTTTCTGAAGACCGTGGTTTTAATCCCACAGATACTGCCATCACCCCCTCCAATTGAAATGGTTGATAAACAAGAAAAGTAATTGAATGTATAGACATTGTAATATAGACGGGTGCAATGGATAGTAGGGAAGAAAACAGGGCATGAAATAATTCACATTTATGTTGTCTGACCAAATAGAATAGCAGGACATAATTTCACATATATGATGGCTAATTAAATAGGTTAGCATGACACAATTTCACATGTATGATGGCTAACTAAACAGGATAGAATGACATACTTCAAAATATGATGACTATGTAAACAGGATGACATGATATAACTATACAATGTGTCTATTAAAGTGGTTGGCAGGCCAAAAATCAAAAACATGTCGTCGATGGAAACATGATGGCATGATATAATTCATGGATAGAATGACATAATTCAAAATATGATGACTATGGAAACAGGATGGGATGATATAACTATATTATGTCTTTAGAAAATGGTTGGCATGCCATAATTCAGATACATGCTGTCTATGTAAACATCATGGCATGATATAATTCGAATATATGATTTATATACTAAGCAAGTGAGCATAGGGCAATTGCATATATGATGTGTCAACTAAATAGATGGCATTCAATATTGTGTATATGATGTAAAAATTAAGCATTGCAATACAACATATGCTTGATATGAGCAACATAACCCTGCCAAGTCTGAGCATACACCTCAGGGGGATAATAGGACTGGTCATCTGCCTCTGAATCCTCCTCCGAAGAGCTATTTGTAACCAGCAAGATATCTGCTTCAGCAGGTAGCATTGTCTCCTCTGAAGACCTTGTTTTCACTCCAGATTTCTCCATCACCAATTCAAATGGCTGATGCATAGGAAGAGCAGTTGAATATACAAACATTGTTGACAGATGCAATGAGAAATGCAAAAAAAGGATGGCATGATATAATTCACATATATGACGCTTGGCTAAACAGCATGGCATTGCATAATTCACATATATAATACCTTGCAACAAGATAGCATTGCATAATTCACATATATGATGTCTTGCAACAAGATGGCATTGCATAATTCACATATATGGTAATTAGACACTAAATAGGTGGCATTCACACAAATTATGTCTAAACTAAGCAAATGACATAGCAATGCAACATACCATACGCACGATATGAGCAACATAACCCCTGCAAGTTAGAGCATGCACCTTGGAGGGGGGGGGGAATAGGACAGGTCATCTGTCTCTGAATCCTCCTCTGAGGAGCTATCCATAACTAGCAATACATGCGCTTCATCAGACAGCATTGTCTGCTTTGAAGACCTTGTTTCCACTCGTTATTTTTCCATGACCGTGCTGATTGGGTGATGCACAGGAAGAGTAATAGAATGTACTAAAATTGCTGACAAATTTAACACATAATAAAAAAATGATGGCATGATATAATTCACATATAAGATGACTGGCTAACCAGGGTGGCATTGCAAAATTCACGTATATGTGCCTGGCTAAACAAGATGGCATTGCATGATTCACATATACGATAAAGAAACTAAACAGATGGCATTCACACAAAGCATGTCTAAACTAAGCAGATGACATATTTAAGGTATAAAGTAAGCAATGCAAGGCACCATATGCATGATATTACCAACATCAGCATGCCAAGTTAGAGCGAAAACCTCAGGGGGTAAATAGGAGTGGTCTTCTCCTTCTGAATCCCCCTCAGAACAATTATCTTCCTCTTGATTACAATCCAAAATGGGTGGAGGGGGCTGCCTTTGCACCCACCATGGAGCGACGTCTGCATGAAATTTTATTGCCATGCAAGGCTCGTCTCTTTTCTCTACATGTTCGATTCCATTGTGTACAATAACTGACATGCATTCGAGTAAAACATAGTGAGCTTATGTAAGGAGTGCACGCACAAATCCAGAGTGATGGTAGCAAACTATGGATAGACCCAAAACCAATGATAGCAGGCAGATAATAGTTTTAGTTAGAAAATACAGATAATGGCTCCTTTAATGTTTGTTTGCACCCAACATGAAACTCATACTAGACACCCGAGATTAACCATATAGTAGAGAGATAGTACCCCACAACTATTGAAAAACTCAAGTTTCAGCATTAGTTTGGACCTGACTCGGAGTCTAATAGGTGAACACGACGATAAAGTAGAATGTCATCATATCAAGTGATGCATAACGTAAGCAGACACAGAAGAGTGCGACCTCTATTGCGGACCTGTGTAGTCCTCAAGGTCATCTGCTCAGTTGATGATGGTAATGCAGTGGTCATGGCTGCTGGCGGCGGGGAAGAAGATTTGAGGCGATGAAAGACAGTCTAGAGAGCGGATCCCTGCTGTGGTGAACCTTTCGTCGTTGGAGCAGCTGAGCTGGGGTGGAACACAGTGCAGCATGAGCAGGGCAAACCACACAAGGTTTTCTTTGACACATATCTGTAACAGAAGGAATTGTGTAAGGGCTTGTTTCAATTTGAGGATTCTAACAATGCATGGATAGGAAATAGACAGGAATAGGATAGGAATGCATGTGCAAAACAGAGAATTTAAGGACACAGGATTTCGGCCAATCTGGTTGTTTGGATCAGAAGAATTGGAAGATCACATGATGCAAAGAAGAAAGGTGAGATTAAGTCAAACCACTAGAAAATGTACAGTTATAATGCTATAATTCTACTATCTCTTAGTCTTGTGCTTCATGAATAGGAATTTGAAAAGGAGGACAAGTGGAAATTAAAATTCCTACGGTTTTTCTTTCAAGAAGACACTAAAGGAACAAATCCTACAGTTTTCCTTTGCTCCATTCCTTTGAACCAAATGCACGAATAGTAGTGCCATAGGAAACTTTACAATTCCTATGTTTTTCCTTCACTTTTCCTTTCAAGCACTGGCTTTTCTAGTAGGCAGGCTTGATCAAGGAGGAGCCTACACTCAAAAAATGTTTTTGTGCTACTTCTACTATTTGGACCCAAGCCACTGCCCTAATAGCTCAACTCCCAGGCCCATCGACAAATGCACAACTCAAACGCACATAGATAAATAATGATGGCGTTCAAGAGAGTCCATCACGGATAGCTAAGTTTCCTGGTACCTCACTTCTTGTCATACAGTAGGATAAAATAATTGTATTTCACGTTACTACGTGTGCTGAGTGGATAATATATATAACATGTAGAGTAAAAAAGAGATGCAACGAGTGTACAACCTCTTTGGCGAAGCCATGTCGATCTTAGTGTGATTGGGTTGGTCGGTGAGGATACTCCGGCTGACTTGGATATCGGACGAGGGGAAGAAGATCTTAGGCGTCTAGAGATGGAGCCCGGGGTACCGCTCCGCCGTGATGGAGGGTTTTTTGTTGGAGTAGCCCCGGTGAGTTGTAAGATGCCGAGGCTGAAGCAGGACAAGAGAGACAATGTTAACCTAAGTGGAATTCTAATAGCATCTCCAATAGAAGACGTAAAATACATAACCACAAAGTGCTAGATGTAAAATACATCACCTGCTCATCTCTGAACTTAACTGTCAAAACTGAATTTAGCTGTCGAAACTGAACTTAACTGTCGAAACTGAATTTTGTTGTCGAAACTGAATTTTGCTGTCGAAACTGAACGCACTCGTATCAGAAAAGCAGTAGTAGCAGTGCGTGTGAGAGCCAGGGTAGTTGGTCGTGTAGAAGCTCATCTTCAACCTCCACCCCCCTGAGCCACCAGCCACCATAGGCAAAACCGCCGCCCCCCACCGCCGGCGGCCGGCGGTGCACCGCCTCGCCCGGCTCGAAACCACTGCCCACGACCGATCCTCCGCCGCCCCGGCCATCCCTCTAGACCCCCGTGCCGAGGTTTTTCTTCGGCGATCCCCACGCCACCGCCGGCGACCACCGCCCCCACCTTGAACCCTAAGATAGATAGTGGGGTACCTCTCCGGCGAGCCCCCCTCCCTGCTGCGACTAGTTCTTCCTTAACTCCGGCGAGCCCCCCATCCCCCGAAAATCGACTGACCCAAAATTCGATTCAGTCGACTGAAGTGTAGCCAAATCGGAGCAGCGTCGCAAGCAATAGCAAGAGCGAGAGCAACATCGCGAGCAAGAGCAAGAGCAATAGCAAGAGCAGAGTAGCAGTGCAAGCAAGAGCTAAAGCAGCAACAACTCCTATTGATGTGGACGTTGCCGTCAAGGGAGCGACGTTGTGGAGGAAGTGGCCGGCGATGCCGCCATGGATGGAGCCATGACATGTCGGCTCGGGACCGAGCGCCGGCAGCACCGTGAGATCGAATGAAGAAGAAAATGCGGCGATTAGTGTACAACCTCTTTGGTGGCACCAATTAGGCTTCAGGTTCATCCGAGGAAACGGTGATGATGATGCTCTTCCGGCGGTGCAGGTGAAGACTGCGGTGTGGGAATGGAGGTGGCGCAAAATACGAGGGGAACATCGGGGCAGCTCCTTGGAGGTGCAGGACGAGGTGACTGAACCGGTGGGACGACGAGATCGACGACGGATCCTCATCCAGTTCGGTGGATGAGGGACGTCGAGGTGTCGCTGCGGATAACATCATCAGGGAAGAGGCTCCGGCTGGACAGCGGTGAGGCGACGGACGGAGGAGGGTGGGGTTTCGCGGCTGGAGCTGAGAGGTTATGGAGGCCTGGGATTTCGAATGGTGAAAAGGAGGCGATTGGAGGGGGAACAATGGCTTAGGGACGCGCTTGTCCGAAATATGGGGTAAGTTACGAAAGTGCCCCCACCAATTTTAGCTAGGCAGTTCTTTTGGTTCAGGGGTATCACGGGCATTTCGCATGTCGGGATTTCGTAGGAGGTGGGAGTTTTCACACGCGTTGTAATTTTGGGATAGCAAGGCGCGGGTTGAGATGGAGGGAGTTTTCAGAGCACAACAAGACAAAGATATATCTTAAATATTTTGGGGTAACAAGGTGTGGGTTGAAGAGGTGGGAGTTTCGCAGCATGATAGACAGAGATGCTAGCTTGAAATTTTGGCATAACAAGATGCGGCTTGAAATTTCGAGAGAACAAGCTTAACGTGTACCCAAAAAAATACAATTCGCGCCTCATCACTAGAGAGAGCCATGTCCCATTTTACTATATTACTGGAAATGCATTCAAATACAACAAAAAACTAAAAGAATCGGGAAAACAAACATAATGTGTACAGTACAAAAACAATTTGCACTTCCCTCAACAATAAAAAAACAATGTTTGTTGTCTAGCATATGGACTAAATTTGAGTACATTTTCCCTGTTTGAATGGGATTGTACTCGGGTTAGTTATACAACCATCTAAATATTATCTTCACAACATATGACATGAATATAGGAGAAGTAAATTCCTATATAAATACGAAGTACATGTGCATACGATCTCAAATTCAAATATATATATATATGTATCCATTTTATGCTGAATTCAAATCATAGTACATGTATGCTCTAGCTAGATGTTCGGAATCTAAACCATATGTGATACTACACACAATGTGTTTAACATGCACAACACACACACAAACACCATTTAGACTAGTAAGGTACACGTGCATTGCACACATGAGATTTGGCAACCAAATTATGAATAAATACCACATTATAGCATGTAAGCTTTGAGTTTTATATGCATGATGTAGATGTTCATTTAATTCTTAATGTTCATTTCATTCAAAATCATCTAGTTTTTATAAGAAAGCTAACCTATTTTAAGATTCATGGATTGTGCGTTGTAAAGCAAAAAAGTAAAAACAAATAATGGCAAATCATGTAGAAAAACATTTGGGTAATTCTGATACGGAAGATTCTAGAACAAAGAAGAAGTGTTTGTGTTTTGAGGTTTGTGCATTATGCTTAAGTTCAACCATGGAGTCTTCTATATTGTACATGTGGCAAAATCTGGTGGAATCTAGATGATATCCAATGGCTAGTAGTTCTCAAATTTGCCATCTCTGCACCATCATATTGGCTTCATCCAAAGACCATCTTTCAAAGTTAAAGTTATACGCACACTATATAAAAATATAAAATATAATGTATAGGGGTATAGATATAGATATGCGATACGAAAGCCACCCATCATCTCTAGTTAGAATAGTGTGTCCATGCACGGATGCAATGTGGCCAAACGATGTCTGCCATCGGTATCTCAAATTCAAATCAGTCTGACCTTGTTCAATGTGTATACAGTACAACATGCTCGTTTCCAAACCACGCCACACATATCTCAGTTATATTCATGCATGCATGGGTTTCAAACATCATTATATCTTTTCAAATATTTGAATGCAACTTTACATTGATTATGACCTCACCTAGTCTTTTACACCCACACAGTCATCTTCTCTTTAAAATTGTACCACTAATTTTCTCTCGTGCGTGCATGCACACACACTACCAGTCGGCATTATCCATCGCACACATGCAATCTTTTTCTTCAAGTCGGTCTCCCATGCATGCACACACACACACCTCCCCCTCTCCATCATATCGGACATTCTTTATCTCTCATGTGCATGCGCAATGATCGATGTTCCTCTATGTGTGTGTATATATAGCTAGGTCTTTCACCTTCCACACAAACCGATCAATCTATATATCTAGTGAGGTCTCACCCTATTTCCCACATCCACATCGATCAATTTATACCTCTTTATATAGGATGACATAGGTAATACACCCACATTAATTATATATCCAACGCCCCCCTCTCATCATCCATGCCTTCCGCTTCATCTCTCAGACGCGCACACAGTGGTGAAGACATGGGGCAGCAAGGGCCCTGCCCCCCCCTAACATCACTATATATAGAGGCTAATATGAAAGTGATCATTAGACAATTGCTGGTAAAATGGTTTAAGTTGATGAAATGGACCTCCTCATAAAGGATTAGCAATACTTGGCCCCCTAGCTCATTTATTTTTCATGGCTTTGCCACTATGTGCAACACCGCATGTTCTCGCCCCCTCTCTTTAAATATCGATCTCGCACTTGTGCACTCCTTCATAGTCTCCCACCACTTGGCCCTCACACCATCTTCTAGCCCCCACCGGATTTTGCCACATGTACAATCTAGCAGACTCCATGGCTGAACTTAAGCATAATGCACAAACCTCAAAACACAAGTGCTTCTCCTTTGTTCTAGAATCTTCTGTATCATAACTGCCCAAACTTTTTTTCTAGTTGAATTGCCATTATTTGTTTTTTACATTATGCTTTACAACGCACAATTCCATGAATCATAAAATAGATTAAGGGCTTCTTTGATTCAAAGGATTCTCAAAGGAATTTTGGAGGATTCTAATCCTTAGAATTTTTTTCCTATCTTGGTTGTTTGATTTGAAGGATTGTAAACCATAGGAATTTTTCCATAGGATTCATTTGCACTAGATTTTATAGGAAACATCCCATCCACTCAAACCTGTTTGAAAGAATCCTGCATTTTTTCTATGCATAGTCAAACACTCGTACAATCCCATAGGATTCAAGACGACATTCCACTCTAATCCCATGTTTTTGCTATTCCCACATTTTGGAAATCCTAAGAATCAAAGAGTCCCTAGCTTTTTATAAAAACTAATTGATTTTGAATGAGTTGAACTATAAGAATTAAACGAACGTCTACATGAGGCATACATGACTCAAAGCTTACATGCTATATTGTGGTATTTATTCATAATTTGGTTGCCAAATCTAATGCATGCAATGCACGTGTACCTTACAAGTTCTTCGAGTATGTGCAAAACACGTAAATTAGAATTCCAATGGCACGCTACACAGTCTCTCTCTTACAGTTCATGAAGCCACGTGGAACATGTGGAGGCGTTGTTGCGACCTCCTTGTGTACATTGATCACAGTTATGTGCTACTAGTTCCAGAAGATTGTACTCATCCTCTCTGAGGCACACTGGTGGTACATGCACGAAGCAAAGATGTGCACGCATGCCACACACGCACTCATTCCCTCCCACGCACACGCGGGTACACGGGGGACACATTTTTGTATGAAGATCCACCCCATGTGATACTTTGATGCGTGTAAATTCCTTCACTTCATTGATGGTCAATTAATATAGTGTATGCAAAGTGAGTGGACGTGAGGGAGGAAGAAAGACATTACTACTCCACTGCATGCATGCGGTAGTTAAATCATGGGTTGCTACTTCCATTGGTCTCCTTCGTATTTTGTGCAAACCTGCTCACACCTAGTACGTATCAAACCTGAACGTGTTCCCACTATGCATGTTTTAGTATTAGTGCTAGTACTAGCTTATAAAAAAGGGAACTAGTACCTAGCCGAAAATCACTCTACCTCTTCCTCCTCATAAGTCTTTCTTGTTCGTCCATCCTTAACATGGCCGATGTGCAGAGCTCTAGGTTGAGAACTATCCGAACTACTCATAACAAGGGAGCGGCCACGAAGGCCGCAGAAAAAAAAGACAGCTCATCGCCTCGCAGAGACATCGAAAGATCTCTCATGGGCAGGCGATGTGTAACGCCCTCGATATATCTCCCACATGTCGAGGCACGACTTAGAGGCATAATCGCATTGAAGGCATATGTCGCAAGTAAGGTGATCTTTACAACATCCCATGTAATATAATTAATAAGAGGGGAGATAACATAGTTGGCTTACACTCGCCACATCAATCAAGGTACATAAATAACATTACATCCTCCAAACACTCATGGCTCGACTACGGCGCCAAAATAAAAGATAACCCAACGTGCGACACGGTCCCGATCACCCCCAATAGGGCACCACTACTGATCATCAGGAAAAGAGACATAGTATCATTGGGAGTCCTCGTCGAACTCCCACTTGAGCTCGAGCGCGTCACCTGGAGCGGAATCATCAGGCCCTGCATCTGGTGTAATAGTAATCTGTGAGCCACAGGGACTCAGCAATCACGCACCCTCGCGATCAATACTATTTAAGCTTATAGGTAAGGCAAGGTAAAATATGTGAAGCTGCAGCAAGCGACTAGCATATATGGTGGCTATCCTGTTCGCAAAAGAGAGCGAGAAGAGGAGGCAAAGCGCGAGCGAGAAACTAGAGAGCAACCTGCGCAAACATTACTCCAACACCGTGTCCACTTCACGGACTCCGCCGAGAAGAGGCCATCACGGTAACTCACACGGTTGGTTCATTTTAATTAAGTTAAGGTTCAAGTTATCTACAACCGGACATTAACAAATTCCCATCTGCCCATAACCGCGGGCACGGCTTTCGAAAGTTCAAAACCCTGCAGGGGAGTCCCAACTTAGCCCATGACAAGCTCTCACGGTCAACGAAGGAATAGACCTCCTCCCGAGACGTTCCGATCAGACTCGGTACCTCGGTTCTTCAAGACACTTCGACAGGTTAAAACAAGACCAGCAACACCACCCGAATGTGCCGACAAATCCCGATAGGAGCTGCACATATCTCGTTCTCAGGGCACACTCAGATGAGACATCCTATGAGTAAAACCAACCCTCAAGTTGCCCCGAGGTGGCCCCGCAGTCTAGTCGGTTCGGACCAACACTCAGAGGAGCACTGGCTCGGGGGGTTTAAATAAGATGACCCTCGGGCTCCAGAAACCCAAGGGAAAAAAAGGCTAGGTGGCAAATGGTAAAACCAAGGTTGGGCATTGCTGGAAAAGCTTTAATCAAGGCGAACTATCAAGGGGTTCCCATTATAACCCAACCGCGTAAGGAACGCAAAATCCAGGAACATAACACCGATATGACGGAAACTAGGGCGGCAAGAGTGGAACAAAAAACTAGGCGAGAGGCCGAGCCTTCCACCCTTTACCAAGTGTATAGATGCATTAGGATAACAAGATAAAATAATGATATCCCAACAAGTAAATAAATGTTCCAACAAGGAACGGCCTCCAATCTTCACCTGCAACTAGCAACGCTATAAGAGGGGCTGAGCAAAGCGGTAACATAGCCAATCAACGGTTTGCATAGGACATGGAGGGTTAGAGTTCTGACATGGCAATTTGGGAGGCTTGAAAGCAAGTGGTAGGCATCGTAGCATTGGCATAGCAAAAGAGCGAGCATCTAGCAAAGCAAAGATAGTAGTGATTTCGAGGGTACGATCATCTTGCCTGCAAAGTTGTCAGAGTTGAATGGATCCTCGAAAGCGAACTCAACGGTCTCCTCATTAGCGAACTCATCTCCACGCTTTACCTATACAAGGCAAACAAGCAACAAGGACACAATCAACCACGTGCAAAGCTCAAACAATATGATGCAAATATGATATGTTATGCGGGATGCGATGCGGGATGCATATGCAAGATTTTACAAGGGATGCATGAACCTGGCCTCAACATGGAAATCCAAGTGTGCCACTAGAAAGATGAGATGAAATCGCTTGAAAACGATATAAAGAACGCCGGAATCGGAGTTACGGTTTGGAAATGGCAAGCAAAACAAATATGACACCGGTCTGTGATTTACAGCAAGTAGCCATCTAAATGCAATGAGATGAACATGCTACAGCATCCAAACATGACAACAAAATACATGGCAGGGATGTACTCAAGATGCTTAACAAAAGTCTAGCACTGAGCTACGGCAAATTCATCCATTAACAGATTCAAACAAGCATGGCAAAAATGCATATGGCAAACATATTTCAGACTTAGTGAAATTAAAACTTGTCTGGAATTTCAGATCAGGTAGCACTCTTTGGAGCAACAAAACTACATGCTACAGGACCTGAACATGGCAAAGTAAAGCATGGCATGGAGCTACCTAAAGAGATTAACAAAAGTCCCTTAGTGACCTTGAGCCAAAAGGGATCAGAAAATACAATTGCAAGCATGTGAACATAGCAAAAGCATAATCAGTTTTCAGACTTAGTGAAAACTGGAACATGCCGAAAACAGATATCAAGTAGGCATGTTTACGAGCTCGATGCACTCACTACTGAGCAAGTCATGATAAGCTAAGCATGCACCCATCAAGAATACACAAAATGCAAGCTAGATATGGCAAGTACAATAGCATAGCATGCACGGATCAACTACAACATCATCGGCAAAATCGCTAACAAGTAGACAATCTACCCAGATTCACGAAGTAGCAAAAGTAGAGCTCGATTGACTCAAGCTAGGGTGCTCCACAATTGCAAACAAATATATGGATGGATATAGCACTACAAGATTAACAAAACATCCTTACTGATCATCCTCAAAAGAGGCACGGATCACTAGGAAACAACAAGAACATATGGCAACATGAGATAAACAGGTCAAGGACTTAGTGGAATTGCTAAGTCCCTGAAATCAGCATTAACAAGTGCACCACTTTGCAAGCTTGTGCTAGTCACCACACACATCACAAAAATACATGGGTTGCACCTCTGGAAAGATGGCAAAACCCTTAACAAAACATATGTAGAGCTCATGGTCATAACATGCACACAATAATCATGGCAAAAATGACAAATATCTAAAAGGAGTAGCAGATCTAACAAATATCTCAAGTAGCCCTCTTCTAACAGCATTTCGGGCATCAAGATGAACTCAAATGAAAATTATGCAATGGAATGAAATGATGTACTCTCTGAGATGAACATTTTGATATGCTATATGCCCAAATTGGAGCTATGGATGTAAAGTTACGATGCAATGAACAGGAGCATATGAGCTAGGGTTTCGGGCAAAAAGTCAACCGAGATGGATCTCTGATCCAGATCCGGATCTCGCCGGAGTTACTATTCATGCACGGACTTCGAGGATGGGCGGAGGGGCTTGGAGATCGCCGGAGTTGGTACTTGCCGCGGGGACGCCGGAGAGGGGCCGGTGCAAC
>NC_057803.1:376894071-377024081 GCF_018294505.1 Triticum aestivum | reverse complement strand
CGGGCCGGCGGCGGGAGGAGGCCGGAGGTACACGTGGCACCTCCTGGTTGGCTGCGGTCGGCGGCGGACGTTGTCCGGCGCGGGCCGGACACGTCCGGTGCGTGGAGGGGCTGTTTTTCTTAGGGTTAGTTGTGGAGAGATCCGAAAATTTGGACGGGGAAGGCCTATTTATACATAGAAGGAGCTAGGAGGCTCCAAATGGAGTGCGGTTTTTGGCCATGCGATCGTGATCGAACGCTCTAGATGATGGAGCAGGTTTAGGTGGGTTTTGGGCCAAATTGGAGGGGTGTTGGGCTGCAACACACACGAAGCCTTTTCGGTCCCTCGGTTAACCGTTGGAGTATCAAACGAAGTCCAAATGATACGAAACTTGACAGGCGGTCTACCGGTAGTAACCCAAGGCCGCTTGGCAAGTCTCGGTCCAATCCGGAAATGTTTGAACCCCACACACGAAAGAAAGGTAGAAATGACCACCGGAGGAGAACGAAGCGCCGGAATGCAAAACGGACAACGGGGAAAATGCTCGAATGCATGAGATGAACACGTATGCAAATGCAATGCACATAATGACATGATATGAGATGCATGACAATGACAACAACACACGGAGACAAAAACCCGAACCCGAGAAAATAAAATAACTTAACGCCGGAAACCACAAGAGTTGGAGTACAAATTGGGAAAGTCATATCCGGGGTGTTACACGATGGCTCCCAGGAGCACCCTAGCGGCGGAGGTGAACATGCCGGCATGCCCGATCCGCTCAATAAGAACCTCAATAAGCAGAAGGAGTTCATCCACAGCTTGGTGGAGCTGCTGAAGGAGAGCCTCGACGACATGCCCCGTGAGCTCAATGAGCAGGGGGAGTTGACCGTTGGCTTGGTGATGCTGCTGAAGAAGAGCATTGCCTCAGAGAAGAAGGCGACCGGCGAAATCCTGCAACTTTAGGAGGACAAGGCGAAGCTTTGCCACGAGCTCGACCTGCTAAAGGAGGAGAACATCGGCTGGAAGAAGCTGCATGAGAATAGTAGTTCTTCGATGAAGATACTGCAGGCCCTCGTCATGGAACAGAAGTAGGAGTTGGCGACGCTCCGCATCAAGCACCCGACTATTGTCAACATACGTAATACGGCCGTGGAACAGATGATGAAGGCTTGCGTCGAGAAATACCGTGCCATGGAAATAATGAAGAAGATGGCAGAGGAGATGCGCAAGGAGATGGAGATCATGGAGGCGATGAAGAAGCAGTCATGACTCCGCGGCCAGCAACCCTTCATGCAGTAGAGAGCAGTGCCCCAGACTTGTGTGTGCCTCTTCCTTCTTTTTTGGGGGTGATAATCTTCCTTCTTCTTTTGCTCATGTGTTTCTTCTTTTGCTTCGGGTGTTTTGCCACACGTGTCATGTTCTCTACGAGGCATGAATAGAACAATGCTAATAATGAGATGACTAGCAAATTAGATCATTTTTTTATCACCATATGGCACCGGGCTGTCGTGTTTCGTGCTCCTCCATCATACTACTCCAGTGGAAAACTTGAGAATACCACACGGTTCTTTGCTCCTCCTCAGGTCATCGGCACATTTATACAAGCAGTCAAATCACAAGGCCCCGCCTTCCAGCAGTAATGAGCCGTCAAATCACAAAGGCCCTCGCCTTTCTTGAAACCGACCAAGCTAGATTGCCCCGCCCTCTAGCCTTTTAAATAATGTATACTTTTGTATAGTATTAGTATTGATGGATTGCGCCCTGGCGCAAAACTAACAAGATGAAATTAAAGAAAAAAGGTGGTACATATAGGGAGCGCTCGTCGCCAAATTATGCATATAGTACTATTAAAAAGCTAGTACGTGCTTAAATGGGGTGCTAAATTATATTAAAGAAATTAGCATACCTATTTAATTCTTGGGTTCTTATTATTTACTAGTAATAAAGTACGTGCAATGCACATTTATATTACGTAGGATATTAGTTGCACGTTATATTAGGTAAGATATATCTGTTGCACGTTGGTATTTGGTAAGATATCAATTACTTTTTTCGCAGAAATGGTACGATTTTAATTACATGGCAGATTTCATGGGATAGCATTGAGTCAAAACGTGTTTATAACCAATGGTAGTGGTGGGTAATTAGAGCGTTAAACGTGTTTGGTGCTCAACATTGAAGCAATTGGAACCGCTAGATGACATAATTTGACGGTCGAGATGGTTTGGATCTGCCTCTTTGGGTCTTTTTATATTGGTATAGATACCACTAATTGTGTATCACTACTTAGTTTTGCCATTAGAAGTTACAACTACTCAAAAAATGCCATCAATTCGTGAGATGCCTGCTCAAAAATGCAATTAGATATCTCAAACATGCCATCGTTAAGATAGATGTTTGCTCAAAAATGGCATTAGACATTGTTATTTTCACGTGAAACCCATTGACAATGTTATATGACAAATATAAGCTGATTCTCACAATGATAAGTGTGGCCCCACTTGTCGGTAGTAACCAAGCGAATAATTTTACAGGAAAATAAGAACACTGTTGGGATCAAGTAGGCCCCACACTTTATTTTACTATAGTGAGATAGAGGAGAGCTGGCATATTGTTCCATCGATATTTATGTCATTATAACATGGCCAAAGAGATTTGAGTCACAATAATGATGTTCGGCACAACACACTCCTCAAATAAAATTAAGCACCCTGAAATTCTTTGACAACTAAACTACTGGCTATATGATGTTGGCCATATATATTATACGTATATAATGTGAAGAAATGAGTGGTAGTACTATACCAACTAAAATATGAACTGCAAGAAATACTAGTATGTACGTACTAAAGAGTTAAAGTAACAAGAAGGAACATAACATAGTTCTGCTGGGGGCTCGGCACAACACACCCCTCAAATAAAACTAAGCACACCTAAAATTAAACTAAGCAACTAATCCGGTAGACACTGCATTAGAACCACCATGAGCAACGACACTGCCACCTTACTCGGACTCCTCGTCCACGTGCTCGACTTCGTCCTTGTCCCTCTTCCTCTTGGCTGATACTTCTTTGCTTGAACCGCACACATGGCTCTTGCTCTTCATCCAACCCTTGTAGATATTGAAACAAAGGTAGCCATCCATTACAGCGTAGTGGATGTGGTATATATCTAGTACATTCCACTACCAAGCATGATGAAACTTGAACGGAGGTTTCTTAAGTGTATTGTATGAAGGATGAACCAGGGCTCCTGCTAGGGTCAGCATTGAAGGATGATCACGGGAGGGCACCAGCCCTTTCTTTTGGAGGTCGAAGGGGTTGCCTACAATGAGGCCTATCCGATCCAAGACTTCCATGTCGTTCCTAAAGTCTACAGTAACGAATTTGACTCGGACGCCCTTGAGGAAGTTCTTAAATTCCTCGCACTCAACATCAGCATGGCATATGACGTAGACCAAGCATAAGTCATGCACGCAAACCTGGATCATGGCAGGCTTCTTCTTCTCTACCTCCTTTAGATTCTTCTCCCTTTGCAGGACTGTGGTGTACTCAACATCTAGCCCATCGAGCCATTCATCCTTTGAGTTTTCGAACATGCTTCTGAAGCGAGCAAGGCATCCTTTCTCCGTCGCGGAAGAACGGCTGTAGATGACGTCGAACTCATCATCGGTGATGGTTCTAACCTTGTACTCGCCCTGATCATGGATATTTTGGGATGCCATGGATTTGGGAGGAGGGTTAGGATTAGTGGAACTTCCATAATGTGAAAGGACGGGACGACTAGGAGCAAACTGACGTAATATTAAAGGATGTCCGGGGACGAGTAGGAGCGAACTGCTAGTGGTTTTTGTAAAAATGTTGAGTGGGGCGTGCGAATGGCAGGGTAGCGGCTTGCCTGGTGGATAAATGGATTCATGCACAGTACTATGGGGGCCTAATTAGATGTCATGTCTACTTGACACCCAATTAAATGGATTTTGATGTCATGTCAAGCATCGGGAAAATTACAGGTGATACAAAGCTTTTCCATTCTCTCATGATATGGGCTTCCGAGATCGAACGATTGCATGGAATGATTCTAGACCTATGGGTGAATATCCTATCCAGGTGGGTTATTCTACAAATTTTCAGCAACTTAGCAGGAGACTGTTCGATCTTAGATCCAAGGGCTGCAAGAAGCTCGTATCATGGTCGCGCCTACCACGACCGTCGCCTCGCTCGCGCGGTCGTGCCCTTGGAGATTTAACATGATCCGTTAGGCTATCTAATGTTGGCATGTCATACATAGTCATCACTTAGTCACTCATACAACAAGGTTAGCTATAAGTTTGGCTATAAGAGTATTTTTTTACTTCTCTCTATCTCTTTCTTCGTAGTATTTATTGCATTTGCCAAGGAGTGACCTCTTCCTATGAACTGGTAGTCTCAAGTCATTAAAAGCATGCACACCCCACATCTATTATTGGTTGATATGTCAAGAAACAAAAAATGATGTACTCCCTCCTTTCCGGTTTATAGGGCTTATCTCAACTTTTTTGTTTTTCCAATTTATAGGGCTCATCTCCATCTCATTTTTAGTTTCTGAGATGCATTAAATCTTTGCATGTAAGAATTAAAAAGGAACACACCAATGCATGTAATGTTTCTACTTATCTAGTGGCCAAGCATGCATGCACTGCAATTAATCCAATTTAATGCATGAGTTTAATTGGGGTAGTTTTCTAAAGTACGATATACATTCCTCCAGTCACAAAATGCCTTGATTGATGAGATTTCAGATTTGAGTCATATAAACTGGAAAAGAGGGAGTAGAAGTTAATGCACTGCGCCTAAGTGTTTTGGGATTATTTGGTTTTCGTAAGATGATTTGCACACCTAGACGAAGGGAGTAATTAACTTGCCACATCAGACTATATGCCTTTGTGGCAGGCTTAGAACCTGTACGAACAAGTACAATAGTGGGCTATAAGCCCGCTTACATGACATTTTTGCATATGTGGAGGAAAGAGGCAAGGAAAAAGTGGAGGAGTGGGCTCTTATGCAAGAGCTAGCCTCTACATGGTGGAGCATTGGGAGAGGCACCTGTATAGCATGGAGGTGGTCAGGAATCGGAAGAATCGCGCCGGTCGTAGCGCCATAGTCAAAATGATAAAATGGCAACCCAAATCACGGGGCCCCACCTGTCAAGAAGTAACTCGCTGTCAAATCACGCAGCCCTACGTTTGCAGCAGCCTACTCCCTCATCTTCTCGCGTCTCTGTCGAGCCGACTAGGTGGAACTGCGCCGCCTACCGCACGGGAAAAGCCCCTCCCCTGACTTTTAAATAGTACATTATACTAATTTTGTATCCATGGATTGCGCCATCGAGCAAAGCCTCAAGAAAACGGTGGTACACATGTACGGAGTATACAGCACGCCCGTCGTGTTCGCATCACACCCCAGACGGTCGGTCGGTCTGGCCCGCCGCTCTCCTAATGGAACGCGCGTCATATTGCGTTTGCACACACATGTGGAACCGCAATTGAAAACTGACCATAGGCACACTCTCCGGCCTCGCAATTCGGGTGAGTTAATAGAAGAGAGAG
Source organism: Triticum aestivum (assembly GCF_018294505.1). NCBI lineage: Eukaryota > Viridiplantae > Streptophyta > Magnoliopsida > Poales > Poaceae > Triticum > Triticum aestivum. The sequence goes on along the minus strand of NC_057803.1, from coordinate 377,018,509 downwards.
ACAAACGATAGTACTAGAGAAGTGTTGTACAGACGTTGGTGCTTGGACGATCCCTGCATGGCACGGAAGATCAGTTCGTCCATGCATGTGACCAGACTTCAGCAGACACGCCTAGATTGGCTATCGTCTACATATCGTGCAGGATGTGTTGTATAGGGCTGTAGTTCTAATGAGAAATCAAAAAAGGTTTCTTGTCATCTCACAATATTAGGTGTCATGTGCTTCGGATCACTACGAGGGTTCAACAGTGATAACTGAGTTCCTCCAAGGCACTGGTCATTGGGCGCACATGCACGAAGACTACTCGGCTGCCATCTAGAGCAAGCCAGCTATGTTAATTAGGATATCTATCAACGGACCCCTTTTCTACGAGTTTATCTTTAATTTCAGCTTTGATCCTCGTCTAGTTTGTCCATCGGGATTCATGTTGTCTCCTTTGGGGAGTGAGGTGATGGTTTCTTGTCATGTGGCATTTTTTCTTGTTATATGTTACAATCTGGTGCTTCAGATCAAAATGTCGACAACTGCGCCTCCGGGGCACATGCATGAAGACTTCTCGACAGTCATTGACGAGGTCAAGCCTGCTCCGGTAGACAAAAGAAAACTTGTACTCCACTATATAGGTAGGAGCCTCCACGCTTGATTGCTAGTGTTTCTCTCTTCACACTGTCTCGTCCTCTCTACCTCTAAACATGACAGCGGTGGCCACACATACTCTCTCTCTGCTCATCGCTAGTCACAGATCTAGCCGGATCCTCTCCGTCGGGGAAGGTGAGAAGGTGCAAGGTTCACGCGGTCGTCCTCGGCGATGGCTATTACCCACTGCCGGCGCGTCCCGGTCAACGTGCCTTGCCGTTCTCTCCCAAGCACCACTAGCTAGGGAGGGCCTCCGACCTGTTCTTCCTCACTGCCGTAGTGTGGGCAGATCCGGCCTCCCGCCGCCCACCTGGCGACATCCCCGCGACCCTCAGGTATAACTTCCTTCGAAACCGGCCTTGCTCTACTTCCCGAGCTGCTGATGTCACTGCATTTGTATCCTTTTCTATTTCCTAGGCTCCCTCGTAGATAGGATCGATCGGTTGTTTGAAAGCCGCCTAAATTTTGACTGTTAAGAGGTAAAACTAGTTCATGCACTCGAATCTAGTACTACTTGGTTCAAACAAGGAAGAAAGGGGGTGGGGTGGGGGAAGATCTGTTAACTGAATCTAGTACTTGGTCGAAAGAGGAAATAATGGGGCGAAAAGTAGCAGAGACTGGCTATCTAACTAGTCTCTTGGTCTAATAAGGAAATGAAGGGAAACACAGTACAAACTCAATATAAACCCGATCTATTGGTTGAAAAAGGAAAGAAAGTGGGGACTAGGGAGAAGTCAATAGAGTAAGTCTAGCACTAGATTTGCTAACCTCACACAGTATAAGGTGGCTATACCGAACAAAAATGGGACTAACCCAGATATCCTATTCTGATGTTTGTTGCACCGAGCCACTCTTATGTAATGCCACTGGTAAAATGTAGCTGTCACACTGTTAAAAGTAAGGAAACATTAAACCAATGTTGTTTTCCTGTCTTGCTAAATTTCCCATTAAGATAAGTTGCTTCTTTTCGTTAGAAATGCAACTGTCCTGGTCCGCCTACTCTCCCGTGCCCAAATAACAACTCCGTAGCAGCTGTTAATGTAATGTTGCTGGTAAAATGAAGAAATGGCACCATTACAGTAATGTCATATTTAATGGTTGTCATAGTTAATCCTAATGCCCATACTAATATCTAGAAATGCTGCTGCTTTAGAAATTGGTACTGTCCTTGTAGGATTGCCATTCAGATAAGGAACATGCTTCATTTCACTTGATGTATGTTTCATCACTTGTTAGTCACCCTGCTTTCAACCTTTTTTGTGCAAACAGGGATATACATTTCACGCTTGATCTTATTTGAACTGCACAAATGATATCCAAATTATAGTTAAACATTCCAGGAGCTTCATAACCAACCTTGATGTTTCTCAATTTTATTGCAACTAATGAAGAAGAAGCTCTATGGGTTCCATTTTCTGATGGAAATGGAACCAAGGCTGGAGCCCTTTTCTTAAAAAATGAAGAAGCTGCTAGCTCATGGGACATTGCTTCATTTTAGGTGAACTACACCAAAAGGTCCCATGAATTCAGTCATCCATGTTGGTGGCTGGTGTCATCCCTTATACGATGGTGTTGACAGCAGATATGGTTCCCATCACTAGGTATGTTCCTTTTTCGTCTCACCATTTGCCAAAGATTCTGCATGTTGCGTATGCTCTTGTGCTACTGTTTTGGCACTGCCAAGATAAAGCAGTAATGTTATTGTTTTGCACCTTAATCTAGTGGCACTATTAATTTGAGGCAATGTTTTGGCACTACTAGTGTGACTAATTTTTTTTATATATTGAAAGAGGGGGTTTCCTCCGATTTCGGTAAAGAAACCCTACCATAGAGAACCATTATCCGACAACATCTGAGTGTAAATAGGCAGTTATGCAACTACTACTAGACCGGACTGAGTACTAGCAGGAGACAAGTTCGCTACATAAGCTAGGTAGGTAGGGGGACGCAGCACCAGCTCGACCATGTTTGGATTACAACCCAAATGCTACCACAGAAACATCAGGGGGAAGATAGAGCCAGCTTCAGCATCCCAGTCTAAGCACCCCCGGCCTCCATCCTTGCGACACAGGGTACACCTCATTTGCCACCTGCTCGACCCTAGTGCCACTGATAAAATGAAGTAATAATAAAGTTAAAATAGAGCGAGTGTCCTTTCTATCATTTCATTTCAAATGTAGATAAAGAAAGTGCTTCTCTTTGTTAGTATATGTTTCATCAACTAGTCCCATTGTTAATGTTTAAGCATTTCTGCAAACTGGGGTGCTTAATTTTAGATGATCTGCACAAAAATATAGATTGGAATGTCTCAAGGCCCCTCCTTGTACTACCATTGTACACCGATGTTCATCACGGGCAGAAGGTGTATCGGGGAGACTTGGGTCGATTTCTAGTATAAGGCGTCGCAGGGCCCATCTTGCCCTCGCAACATGGCACACTATGATACTATCGTAATATTTTATTCTATTTATTAGTGTATGTTTCATCAACTAGTTCCACTATAATGTAATCATGCTTTTTCATTCTCTGTGCAAATAGGGTTATTCAACTGCATTTTGGTGAAACTGCACAAATGTACGGATGGAATCGGCATATATGCAGAGTACGAGGTGTGCCAAGTAAAAAATTACCGACACCAACCATGCTCCATGCACGCATTGGCATCCACCACCACCAGTGGGATGTGCGGCGCTCTCTGTGGACGGATCTTTCTCGGCAGCAAATCCTCTAAGCAAACACTAGTAGCTTATATTGGTAGTTTTCTAGGGAGTACTCTTTTCTGAAAGAAGCTCCAATCTATTTTTCTTTATTTGTACAGTGTCACAAATTTGACCCAAGGGTCCAGAACTATTTTAGGGTGATTGGCGTAGTACTCAGTGACTGATTGTAAGCATGATTTTCATTAGCTGTCACACTGATTGTAAGCATGAGCAGATGGAAGATTAGGTTAGTGTGAAGCTTACCTTAAACCCTACCGCCACCGTTGAAACGAGGAGACCATCGAGGGAACCATGGAGAATGGGGGGAAGCAACATCGTGCCATCCGGCCTCCTCTTGCTGTGGGAGAATGAATACTCATGTGGCTCTGGCTGGCTCTACACTCTCACGAACGGCACACCGTACTCGATCAATTCGTTATCCTCTTGGTGCTCGACCTTCGACCTGTATGCCCACCACCTCCGCCTGACTTTCGCCTCGGGCGAATCTGTCTGCTCCATCACCCAGAGGAGATACTTGATGAACTCAAAGGATTGTGATGTCACTGCCACCAAGGAGTACATTGCCGCCCTCATCGCCGCGCGTCTCGCTCTTTCGCATACATTGCTACATGGCCCTCACCGTCCTCGAAATCTCCCATTCATTGTCAAACCAAGTAAGGATCTCATTCAACCTGGCTAACTTTGCCTGGTCGCCGCCGGCGATCTACCTGATTCCTTGTTGCATCCTCTCCATAGATGTCCTTCTGAGTGGTCCAGTGCTAGCTTTGGAAGATGGGAGGAGAGACGGTTGTTTTCGAATGGATATGATGGAGAGGAAAGGGGGTGGTTTTGCAACGGAGAGGAGGGAGAGGCGAGATGATGGTTTTGGAATGGAGATGGTGGAGAGGGGAGGAGGTGGTTTTGCAATGGAGAAGAGGGAGAGGCGAGACGGTGGTTTTGGAATGGAGATGATGGAGAGGAGAGGATGTGGTTTTGCAATGGAGAAGATGGAGAGGAGCGTGCGGCAGCGATTTAGGATTGGACGAGAGGGCTGACGCGCTATGACTGGATCAAAATCAAAATCAATTTACCATTCAATTAAGAAAGCAACCCCACATTAACTAGACTCCCTTATATTCTGGGTCATAATTGACCATGATTTTCACAAATAATACAATTTGAAAGTACATTCAGATACAAACCAAACGATACAATTTTTGGTGACATGCATTCACATTTTGCTTGTCAAATACATTACATGGTCAATCTTTGACCCAAAATACGCAAAACAAAAAAATACTTCCAGGACCAGCGCCGCTCCTCTCCTCTTAAACCACCGCCGCTCCTCTCCTGGTCCAACCTAAATCCAGCGCCTCTCCTCTCCTCTTCAATTTCAAAACCACCGCACCTCCTTTCATGTTCCAACCTAAAACCAGCGTCGCTCCTCTCCCGTTCTAATCCAAAATCAGCGCTGCACCTCTCCTCTTCCATTCAAAAACCACCGCCGGCGAGTGAAGGTGGTGTGGAGAAGTTGATCGATGGTGGAGTACAACCGATATGTGAGGATCGCAGATGACGACCCTATGGAGCTAGCTAGGATGTTGGAGATACAGTCTTGGTTTGGCAACAAGGACCAACTAGCGGTGATGGCGACATCCATGGCCAAATATCTCCAACAAAGCGAAAAGGCAGCGATACTCCTGAAGGGAGTCATGCGGGAGTACATAGAGCTGCTCCTCTAGGCCATGGAGCAAACAGATTCACCGAATCCGATCGTGAGGGAGCGGTGGTGGGAGTATCGATCCCAGGTGGAGCATCCACCAGAGATTGAAGGATCGAGCATCTACAGGGTGCCGTTTGTGAGGTGTCGTGCCAGAGCGAGCCGGTGGAGTCTTCGTCCACCGAACCCAACTGCAAGAGGAGAAAAGCAGTTGGCCCGACGACGCTTCCCCGACATCCTGTCCCTTGCCATTCACATCGTCTCACGGGGCGGCTGTCTGCCACCGAGGAATAGGAGGGGACTGTCCCCCCAGCCCAATAGTCAGGCAGGTTGTGAATTGTCAGGAGGAGCTTAGGGTTGTCAGTATTTGCAGGTTGTGAATTGTGTTTTGTGTTGTGTATTTTTTTACAGTACTTTCAGATATGAATGTCTTTTGAATTTCAGATTTGCAGTATTGAGCATATGAACTATTTTATGAATTCTATAGATCTATTTTTATAACTCAAAAATGTAGTTTCATAGGAGTATAAAAGTGCACACAATGTGATTATCAGAGAAGAAAGTGCAAGTTTCAGTTTCATATAAGGAACTGCAAGTTCAGTTTTAGATAAGAAACTACAACTTTCAGAGACAAAGCATTTATATTAACACGGCCTTTTTAAACAGGGATAACATCATCTTGGAAGTTTTATTCATGGTCAAAAATGGAACTACCAGCCAGTTAACATCATGCTGATCAACATTCATGCATAGCACATCATCATATGATGCACAGTCAAAAAGATATGCTATTTTCAAAATGCCCACACAATGTCGAGTGTGCGAAAAACATAGAAAATGAGGGATGAAGTTTTGGTAAGTGTTGGACGTGGTGTGCGTAGATGACAATGGGGACCCACATGTCAATAATGGCAGAGGCGGAAAATTTGGAGATATTTTCCCTGCATCAGGTGGAATCGAACCCGGGCGGAACAGCTGTCCGTAGTGTCACTTGGCCACTAGGCTAGTTCAGTACTTTTGTTACAAATAAGGCACTGCCTCAGGTGGTCCGATCTCCTCCTACGCCTTTGTGCGCTCGCAACGGCACCGCTTTCTGCCATTGTGAACATGCTGAACAAACGAGAGGAACCTGGAGAGGACTGTGGCTGTATGCAAGCAAGTGCCTCATTGAAAAAAAATACTTCCCCCTAATGCTATACTGACGTTGGGGCCCACGGTTTGCCAACATAGTTACAGTTTTTTTAGGTGCTTCAACATAGTTACTAAAGGAGATATATTCACAACGATGCCAGTGAGCTGGCAGGTATCATTTATTATCACTGGGGCAGCAAGTATTAGCTGGGTTGTGGGCTGCCCCGTCTAGGCTTTCTTTTTTAACATGCGCAGCCCACGACATGCCAGTTTGTATTTTCTTGAGGGTGTCATGTATCGGCCGGCCTATGGACCTCCCATCCAAGGTTTTATTTTTCCTCAAACATCGGCAACCCAATTTATGTATTTTTTTGAACAAAATGCACAGGTCTCTTCTATTTTTCTATATAAGAATAGGAACACCTATGTTTACATTCTAACTATATTATATATATTAAATTATTTTATATGTTATTATGTATTATTGTTATTTTCATCATATATTTAACAGATACTTACATATGTAAGAAAACAATATCCCGCATCTTATTAACTTAATAAAATAATTTCTTAACAATAAAATCATGGATTTTCTTGGCAACAAAAATCTTGGTAATTGTGTACAAAAGCTTGGTAAGATTTAAGGACCAATGTAATAATAACTCACTTATTATTTAAATATATTTATAACAAAATGCTCAACCCCTGTTTCTATTTTGATAACATCGATGCGCCCAACCCAACATTATAATTAGAATCAGTCCAGCAAAATCGTGTATTTCGAGAAAGTGCAAATGGCCTGTAATATTCTAAGAAAAAAATAAATGGGCCGCATGGACGCTACATTATTTGTTCACCCAGCCCAGCAAATGGACTGTAATTCTAAAAAAGAAGATCAAATTGACTGTAAATTCTGAAAAAAAATGGGTTGAATACGTGCCACATTTTTGGAGGCTGGAATGTGGGCCAATACGCTGAAGCCAACGCAAGTCGTTGTCAACTTAGTCAACAAATGATTCTGACATCGTTAGCCGTTGGATTTACATCCAACGACCGGCATCCATCTTCAGTCTCTTGTCTTCTTCCTCCAGTGCCGCCGGGATCACCTGCTCCCGCCTCCTGCTGCTAGAAGCTCTGCTTAGCGGGCTTCACTGTGAAGCGCTACGCCACCGTCGCCTAGGCCATCCCTCCACCCCTCCACACCTCATGTTCTTCTCCACCGACTGCTGAACCACAGCGCACCAGAACCAGTTAACCATCATACACCTCTCCATCTGCGACTCCACTCCCGCGCCTTCCCATCTCCGTCTCGTTGCTGTCCGGGGCCTCACCATCGTCCATCACCTTCGATGCGCTCGGCGCGGCGTGGTCAACCTAGTCAACGAACAACATCCATCGGAAGTGGACTATACATGGAGAGGCTGACAGCTGGGTTCACGGTCGCACACAAGGAAATGCCTCCTTATTACGTGCAAAATAATGATTCATCCACTTGACATCTAGGACCCACCGGAAGGGCCTCTGTATTTCGTGAAAAAAATGTTCCAGCCGCTGATAGCTCAGACCCACTAGCTATATCTTCGCACGCAAGGAAGTGCTTCCTTATCATGAACAAAAAAAAGTAATACTCCCCCTGCTAGCTGGGACCCACAATATGGGAGGCTGACTTGTGGGCCTACTAAGTTGACGGGGACGAAGGGTTTTGTCAACTTACTCAATATGAACGATTCTAGCTCCAGTGACCGTACGATGTCCATCCAACGGCCGTAGTGATTCTTCAACCTTTGGTCTTCTTGCTCCAGCCGCCCAAAGCAGCGCCGGTCATGCCGCCTGCTCCTGCCTCCTATGGTCGGTTGTGCTGCCGCGGAGGCCTCACCGCCCCCTACTACTCCCACCGCTGGCCAGGCCATCCCTCTACTCACCCACACCCCCTGTTAATCTACGGCGACGTCAGCCTCACACCGCAGCCGAACCAGTGAACCATCGTACTCCTCTCCGTATGGGCATCCACTGCCGCATTTTCCCCAGCTCCGCGTCGTCCCCTTCCTAGGAGTCATCGTCGTCCACCGCCCTGGTGCTCTCGGCACGGCGTGGTCAACGTGGTCAAGGAACGACTTCCATCGGAAGAGTACTGTACATGGAGAGGCTGACAGCTGGGTCCACGGCTGCGGCAAGGAAGTGCCTCCTTATTATGCGCAAAATAATGATTCTTCCACCTGACAGCAGGGACACACCGGACTGGCCACCGTATTTCGCAAAAAATTTCCCCCCCATGACTGCTGGGACCCACCAGTTTACATCATCGCACACAAGGAAGTGCCTGACATTCTAGTCGCAAACGTGTACGTACATACTGGTCGATGTAGAGGCGCGCACGTATCGTAGTAGAGGGATGCACATAGCATGTACACATACGTACAGCAGTTAGGGTGCAAGAAAGTAAATACGGCCACGTACGTACATACGGGTGGGGTCTCGAATGCCTACTCACGCATACGTATGGCTAGGTATCGTGTACATGGCTGGGTCAGAACGGAGAAACTCTGTCGTCGTCATGTTCATGGGGAGGCAACGGAATGTGTCGTGTTCATCGGGAGGCAACAAAACACGTGATGTTCATCAGGAGCCAACCGGCTTGGACAGAACAGCCAATGGAAACGATGCCTGGCGTATCATAGAACGTAGGAAACGTCCTTGTGTTCGACCAGCCACGGTCAAAACAGGATCCTATTCATTGTGAGGGGTCTGGCATACCGTAAAACAGAGGAAACGGGCTTCTCATGGACCTCCTACGGTGGAAACAGGGTCCTGTTGATCGGGAGGGGTGTGGCGTACCGCAAAACGGAGGAAATGGACTTGTGTTGGAGTGCTACGGTCGAAACAGGGGTCCTATTCATCGGGAGTGGTGTGGCGTACCTTAAAACGGGACTCCATGGGATACTGTTCATCTCCACCATCGACTGCCTCCATGGGCTACTGTTCATCCACCGTCGACCTCCTCGAGCCTCCACCTACGACTGTTCATCCATGGGCTCTTGTTCATCCATCCTCCACCGCGCGCTCCTCCACTGGCTACTATTCAACCAGCCCTCTCCACGGTGTCCTATTCAATCACCCGTCCATGGGCTACTGTTCATCCAGCCCTCCATCGGCTACTGTTCATCCAGCCCTCCATGGGGTCCTGTTCATCCAGCCCTCCATGGGGTCCTGTTCATCCACCCCCAACTGGCTCGATCGATCGGGTCATGTTCATCCAGCGGCAACACCACGGGGTCCTGTTCATCCAACCGCCCACCGGGAACTGTTCATCCAAACACCCCCCACAACGCTCACTGTTCATCCAGAGGCAGCATCGATCGGTTTTAGTTAGCAGCAGTAGCGAAGGAATCACTCGGGTTCAGTTAACAGCAAGGGATCGATCATTCGCTCGGGTTCAGTAACGCGTAGCCTGCAATGCAATCGCTCGGGTTCAGTTAGAGCCCAACGCCTCCCTCGGGTTTAGTAAGAGTGCAATGCCTCGCACACACCCACGTACGTAAGAGAGAAACGCGCATCCTCGGCCCCCGACCACCCACCGTAACAGGGAACTCCCCCAATATTTTCTTTGCTTCTACCATGGTCTTTTCTGTCATGGACGGCCCAAAGAATGTCATGCAACTGCGTCTTGATACGTCTCCAACGTATCTATAATTTTTTATTGTTCCATGCCATTATATTATCTGTTTGGATGTTAATGGGCTTATTTATAAACTTTTATAATTTTTTGTGACTAACCTACTAACCCAAGGCTCAGTGCAAATTGCTCTTTTTTACCTATTTTAGTGTTTCGCAGAAAAGGAATATGAACCGGAATCCAAACGGAATGAAACCTTCGGGAGAGTTATTTTTGGAACAAACGCGATCTAGGGGACTTGGAGTAGACGTCAAGAAATAAACGAGGTGGCCACGAGGCAGGGAGGCGCGCCTGCCCCCCTGGGCGCGCACCCCACCCTCGTGCACCCCTCGTAGCTCCACCGACCTACTTCTTCCTCCTATATATATCCATATACCCCGAAAACATCCAAGAGCACCACGAAACCTTATTTCCACTGCCGCAACCTTCTGTACCCAAGAGATCCCATCTTGGGGCCTTTTCCGGAGCTCCGCCGGAGGGGAAATCAATCATGAAGGGCTTCTACATCAACACCATGGCCTCTCCGATGATGTGTGAGAAGTTTACCTCAGACCTTCGGGTCCATAGTTATTAGCTAGATGGTTTCTTCTCTCTCTTTGGATCTCAATACAAACTTCTCCTCGATCTTCTTGGAGATCTATTTGATGTAACTCTTTTTGCGGTGTGTTTGTCAAGATCCTATGAATTGTGGGTTTAAGATCAATATTATCTATGAACAATATTTGGTCCTTCTCTGAATTCTTATATGTATGATTTAATTATCTTTGCAAGTCTCTTTGAATTATCAGTTTGGTTTGGCCTACTAGATTGATCTTTCTTGCAATGGGAGAAGTGCTTAGCTTTGGGTTCAATCTTGTGGTGTCCTTTCCCAGTGAGAGCAGGGGCAGCAAGGCACGTATTGTATTGTTGCCATCGAGGATAAAAAGATGGGGTTTATATCATATTGCTTGAGTTTATCCCTCTACATCATGTTATCTTGCTTAATGTGTTACTCTCTTCTTATGAACTTAATACTCTATATGCATGATGGATAGTGGTCGATGTGTGGAGTAATAGTAGTAGATGTAGAATTGTTTCGGTCTACTTGTACCGGACGTGATGACTATATACATGATCATGCCTAGATATTTTCATAATTATGCACTTTTCTATCAATTGCTCGATAGTAATTTGTTCACCCACCTTAATACTTATGCTATCATGAGATAAGCCACTAGTGAAACCTATGGCCCCCGGGTCTATCTTTTATCATATAAGTTTCCAATCTATTTTATTTCACAATCTTTACTTTCAATCTATATCATAAAAATACCAAAAATATTTATATTATTATTATTATCTCTATTAGATCTCACTCTCGTAAGTGACCATGAAGGGATTGACAACCCCTTTATCGCGTTGGTTGTGAGGTTCTTATTTGTTTGTGTAGGTACGAGGGACTTGCGTGTAGTCTCCTACTGGATTGATACCTTGGTTCACAAAAACTGAGGGAAATACTTACGCTACTTTTCTTCATCACCCTTTCCTCTTGAAGGGAAAACCAATGCAGTGCTCAAGAGGTAGCACCTCTCCGGCCCAACCAGGACGAAAAGCCCATTTTCTGTCATGATTTTTTGTCATAGAAGTAGGACCCCACCACATCTATGATGATACTAGGTTTTGTCACAATTATCATCATAGAAGTGTTATAAGCATGACAAAAAAATTCGTTTGGCCCAAAATGTCACGGATGTGTCTTTTTTTGTAGTGTAGAGATCTGGACCCCTCAAAATGCTAAGGATACATATTGGCAAAAGCTCAAGACTCTTCATTTATATTTTAGTGATCTAAGATCAGATTGAGTCCATAGGAAAGCCAATACTATTAAAATGGGATGAGGTGTTGCTTAATGGTCTACTTGCTCAAAATGCTTAGTGATATTGCTCCAAAGCCCTCAACCACTTTCTCATTTCCAAATATGTCCAAAACCTAAAGTAAAGCTTGGCCCCACAGAAATCTTCTATCCGGCACCACCGAATTCATTTGACCTAGCCACTGCCAGAAACCATAACACATCGGTCACACCGATATGGATCTTGGTCTCACCGAGATGGCCTTGCATACTCTCTGTTGCCTATTGCAATTATTTCAGTCTCATCGAAATGTGCAATCGGTCCGACCGAGTTTGCTTCACATTCTCTCTGTTGCCTTATTGCTTGACTTCGGTCTAACCAAGTTAATGCAATTGATGCCACCGAGTTGATGTTTGCCCTAACCAGAACACATGGGTCCCACCAAGTTGTTCCAGTTAGTCCCATCGGGATTCCTAGTGTTCACATTTTGAACTGAATCGGTCTCACCGAGTTCTTCTATTCGGTCTGACCAAGTTGGATCAAATGTGTGTAATGGTTGGATTTTGTGTGGAGGCTATATATACCCCTCCACCCCCTTATCCATAAGTTAAAGAGCCATCAGAACGTGCCTACACTTCTAGCCTACATTTTTTAAGAGAGAACCAGCTACTCATGTGTTGAGATCGAGATATTCCAATCCAACCACAAGAATTTTGATTTCTAGCCTTCCCCAAGTTGCTTTCCAGTCAAATCATCTTTCAACCAAATCCAAATCTGTGTGAGAGAGTTGAGAGTTAGGGAGACTATCATTTGAAGCACAAGAGCAAGGAGTTCATCATCAACACAACATCTATTACCTTTTGGAGAGTGGTGTCTCCTAGATTGGTTAGGTGTCGCTTGGGAGCCTCCGACAAGATTGTGGAGTTGAACCAAGAAGTTTTTAAAGGCAAGGAGATCGCCTCCTTCATGAAGATCTCCCCAAGTGAGGCAAGTACTTCATGGGCAATGGCCATGGTGGGATAGACAAGGTTGCTTCTTCGTGGACCCTTCCTGGGTGGAGCCCTTCGTGGACTCGCGGAATTGTTACCCTTCGTCGGTTGAAGTGTCCATCAATGTGGACGTATGATAGCACCACCTATCAGAACCATGCCAAAAATCTCTGGGTCATCATTGCGTTTGCACTCTCCAAACCCTTCCCTTTACCTTCATATGCAACATTTTACTTTCCGCAGCTACACTCTTAGAATTGCATGTGTAGGTTAATTGCTTGACTTGTACTAGTTGCTAAAATCTGCCAACAACTTAAATTGGGAAAAGGTTAGATTTTTTTTGGTCAAGTAGTCTAATCACCCCCTCTAGACCTACTTTCGATCCTACAATTGTAGTTCCACATGTGTGTGCAAGTGCAATATGACGCGTGTTCCATTCGGTGAGCAGCGTGCCAGACCAACCGACCATCTAGGGTGCACCACGAACGCGACGGGCGTGTTGTATACATGTGTACCGCCATTTTCTTCTAGCTTTGCTCCATGGCGCAACCTATGGATACAAAATGATATTTAAAAGTTGAGGGCGGGGCTTTTCCCGCGTGGTAGACCAGGCAGTTCCACCTAGTCGGTTCGACAGAGAGGCTAGAAGATGAGGGAGTAGTGGGTTGAACTTACTACTACAAACATAGGCTTGTGTGATTTGACAGCTCGTTATTGCTGGATAGGTGGGGCCCTGTGATTTTGCTGGCCATTATCATTATCACTGCAGTCTTACGACCACAGTGAGTCTCCTGTGATCCCCTCCATGGTATATAGAAGTGCTAAGAACAAGTACTCTACAATAATGGGCTTATAGCCCGCTTACATGGCACTTTTGCTTATATGTCGAGGAGAGAGACATGGGAAAATGGTGGGAGTGGGATCTTTTGTAAGACCCTAGCTACTTACTCCTTGGCAAATGAAATAAATACTACGAAGAAAGAGATAGAGAGAAGTAAAAAAAGTACTCTTATAGCCAACCTTATAGCTAACCATATTGTATGAGTGATTATATGTGATGACTATGTATGACATGCAAACATCACATAGCCTAACACACCTAGATGGAGGAAATGGTTTCATGCATGCGAAGTAGGCAAAAAATGCTCATTTGTAGCCGTTCGCAATTTCCAAGGGCGCGACCGTGCGAGCGAGGCGACAGTCGTGGTAGGCACGACCATGATAAAGGTTGCTGACAGCCCTTGGATCTGAGATTGAATGGTCGCATGATAAGTTGCTCAAAATTTGCAGAATAACCCTCCAGGATAGGGTATTCACCGATAGGTTTAGAATGATGCCATGCAACCATTTGATCTAAGATTTAAGGGCTCACGGAAGCCCGTATCATGGGAGCATGGAAAGCTTCGTATCACCTGTAATTTTCCTAACGCTTGACGTGCGCACATGCAGATGCTATAATGCCAGGCCTACAAAGTGGGTCTAGTAGACATGACATCTAATTGGGCCCACATAGTACTATGCATGAAGCCATTTATCCATCGGGCAAGCCACTCCCCTGTCGTTTGCATGCCCCACTCAGCATTTTTACAATCGGAAAACCGCTAGCAGTTAACTCCTACTCATCCTCGACCATCCTTTAACATTACGGTTGTTCGCTCCTAGTCATCCTGTCCTTTCACATTCTAGCAGTTCCAATAATCCTAATCCTCCTCCCAAATCCATGGCGACCCAAATCTCGATGATCGGTGGTGAGTACAAGGTAAGAACCATCACCAGCGATGAGTTCGACGTCATCTACACACGTTCTTCCACGACCATGAAACGACGCCTTTCTCGCTTCAAACGCATGTTCGAAAAGATAGATGGTGGTGAGTGGGTCACTAGGCTAGATGTTGAGTACACCACAGTCATGGGAAAAGAGAAGAATCTAAAGGAGGAAGAGAAGAACAAGCCCACCGCGATCCAGGTTTGCATGCATACCTTGTGCTTGGTCTACCACATATGCCATGTTGATGTTAAGTGCGAGGATTTTAAGAACTTCCTCGCAGATGACAGAGTCAAATTCGTTACTATGAACTTCCATAATGAGAAGAAAGTCCTGGTTCAGATAGGCCTCGCTGTAGGTCAGCCCTTCAACCTCTAGAAGAATAGGTTGGTGTCCTCCTGTCAGCCTTCAATGCTAACCCTGGCAGGAGCCATGTGTTTGTCGGATTTCGGGTTCCAGCAGACCCTTGAGGTTCAAACACTGGGGTGCGCGCGGAGATTTCGCCTTCTACCTACCTGCACCCCTTCGCCTTGCTAAGATCTAAGCTATGGAAAGAACAGCACAAGAGACACAGGGTTTATACTGGTTCGGGCCACCGTTGTGGTGTAATACCCTACTCCAATGTGTGGTGTGGTGGATTGCCTCTTGGGCTGATGGTGATGAGCAATACAAGGAAGAACAGCCTCGCGAGGGTCTGTTCTTGGCTGGGGGGATGAACTGCTAGGAGGAGTTCAGTCGCCCTTCTCTCTCTCTCTGTGTGTGATGCTACTCGATCCGATCCTAGCTAGTTTCTCTCTTGGCTTCTAGATTCTCCCTTCTTTATTGCCCCCTACCCTGGGGGTGGCTAGTCCTATTTATAGGCAAAGGACCTGTGCCTCTTCCCAAATATTGAGCGGGAAGGGCGCCAACAATTGGCCATTTCAAAGGGGAACATCTGGTACACTTATCCTGACTAATGTTGGTCCTCGCTTGCCAAAGGCTCTGGTGGTGACGCTGGCTTGGGCTCCACAATGACTTCCTCCCTGCCGTTGGACTGGTCTTGGTCTCGTTGCACCGAAACGGGCGCCATTACTTGATGCTCTCGCCTGCGCTTGCTCCCTTTGCACCAAAGAGGAAAGGAGGACACTGCGCGGGCTGGCGCCCGCCTGGCGCCCTTGGTCGTCATGGCTTGCATCACGGGCACCTCGTGAGGTACCCCGCCTTGATCCCTCTGCCTCCTTGCGAGCCAGCCTGATGAGGCCGTGCCTGAGGAAGCTTCATGTCGTCCGCCCCGCGAGGCTTGGCCCCTCGCGAGGGTCTTGGGTCAGTGTTGATGAAGATGGGCCGTGCTGGGCCCCTCCTCGAGCCACGCCACAGGCCGCAGGCAGGCAAGTCTGGAGACCCCTGTTCCCAGAACGCCGACAGTAGCCCCCGGGCCCAAGGCGCGCCCGGACTTGGCCGTGCAGGGAGGCGAAAGGGCAAGAGCGAAGCGCCGCGGGCCCTAACAGCCTACGGCCTTGGGCGCCGCGTGGCGGTTGATTGGACGTGGGCGTATCCACTTCCCCATGGCGCCTCGGCAACTACACGGATTGGACAAGTCCCTGCATGCAAAGCAGGTCATGATTACCTGCGATCATGGGGGCCGACGGTTGGCCCTCGCCGGCTATAAGTATGGAGCGTCGCGCGCCCTTCCAGTTCATCCCCCCTTGCTTCTCCTTCTTCTTCATGGCTCCGTCGAGGAGGTTCTCGGCTGCAGAGAAGGGGAAGGCTCACCAGGTTGAGCCTGCCTCTCCCCCGCCCAAGCGCGGCCGAGGGCGCCCTCGCAAACATCCTGTGGCCTCCACGGCAGCTCCCCGCGGCCGTGGAGATGATTTCCAGCACGGTGATGGGCGGACTCCTGCGGCCGGGGGGCATGCTTCGGTCGCGCATTCCCCTAGGCCGCGCTTTCGCGCTGCAGAGGTGCTGCCGGAGTTCGTTGTATGGTCGGCTGAGCCGACTAGAACCCGGCTTCAACTTCCTCGCTTCCTCCTCGGCGAGCTCCCGGCCGGTGCCCTGGGCGGCCTCTGGCTTCAGCCAGACGGCTGCTGCAGCCGGGCCTCATGGGCTTCACTGGAGATCTCCACGGCCGGAGCCTGGCCTTAACCCGCAGTTGGCAGACGTTTGCCCGCGCACGTGGCCTGAGCCGTCGGTGCACCCTGCACTTCAAGTTTGACGACGATGCCACCCTCAGCGTGAGGGTGTTTGGGGAAGATGGTCGCCGCGCAGGGTGCTGCCCTGAGGACAATGACCGCGGCCGGGGACCCAGCCCCGGCAATGATGGAGAGGACAGCGCTCGCGTGATTGGTGGCGCTCAGGGTTCCCCAAGCTTCACCGGTTCTTCTTCAGGCGGCGACTCTTCTAGCGGTGGCCGCAGTCAGCCTCCACGCCGTCGTACCTGCTTGGGAGGTGGTAGCGCGTCTGCCCACCGTCGCGCCTCGGTGAAGCGCGAGAGGGAGTCTGCCTGAGCCCCGGAGGCAGCTCGAGTCTTCCCTGCAGGCCGGTGTGAGGCGAGCTGCGCCTGATTTGTTCTTTCTTTTCCTTTTTCCTGCGTAAAAAGACAGTCGCGTGGAGCCCCGCGAGGGCGTGTTTGGGTTATTGCTGTTAATCATTGCTTTGCTTCCGTTATCGTGCCTTCCGGCTACGTGCCCGCGCGTGGATAGTTCCTGGCCTGCCGTGGGGGGTGACCGACCCAGGCCCTGTGTTCGTGTCACGGTGCCCGTGGGGCACGGACTGGAGTGGTGCTCCTGTAATGGACCCAGGTCGCGAAACCTTTGAACGACTAGGATGGAAATAGTCACGAGGGCGCTCGGCTGCCCCCCTCGTGAGGCCTTGCATAAGAGAAATCAAGGCAGGAGAGTGAAAAGTCGAAGAACCACAAGTCAAAGACGGCAACAGCTTCAATAAAACTTCGAATGAGAATTAACAAGCCAACTGCGGAAAGCAAATGAAAAAGCCGCGTCCAGCACCTAATCTAGTCTTCGACGCCTTCTCACCAGCGCGGAGCTAAGTGCTGCCACTGGGCGTGGGAGGGAGCCCCAGGGCCTGAGGCCGGCGCTCCTAAGACTCCGGGCGTGTACAGCCCCAACTCATTATTATGTGAGAGTGTCACGGGTGGCGAGCTTCACAGGCGTTGGCCTTCTTCACAGGCTCCGGGCCTTTCTTGGGGGGAGCAGGCTTCACGGGCATTTGCCCTCTTCACAGGCTCCGGGCCTTTTCCCAAACGCGACAGCTTCACAGGCATTCGCCTTCTTCACAGGCTCTGGGCCTTTTCCAAAAAGGATAATCTTCACAGGCATTCGCCTTCTTCACAGGCTCTGGGCCTTTTCCAAAAAGGATAATCTTCACAGGCATTCGCCTTCTTCACAGGCTCTGGGCCTTTTCCAAAAAGGATAATCTTCACAGGCATTCGCCTTCTTCACAGGCTCTGGGCATTTTCCAAAAAGGATAATCTTCACAGGCATTTCCAGCTGGGCCTCGAAGTTGGGCAGACTTCCCCGCAAGTGACCTAGTTGCAGGGACGGACCCATGCGCAAGCGTCGTGCCGTTTGGGAGAAGCTCCGTCAGTTGGCGTCAGTTGAGCGGGCAACTAGGTCAAACACATTAGCTGCGAAGGAGTGGATTCATTCAAATAGACGCTGGGAAGGCGGACATCACTGGGTCAGGCCCGAGCGACTTGGGGATGATGCAGCCCGTGGGGCGCCCCCAACAAAGTAAGCTAACAACATGAAATAAAAGGGATACATGCCGCAGGGACGGACCCACGCGGCCTGGGAATAATGCAACCCTGGGGGGCGCTCCCAGCTGGAAATGAAACTTGAAAGATGTCACCTGATGATGTTGAGGACGAAGGAGTGTTGGTGTAGCAGACTCGGTGGGCTGCGGAAGCCGATCCTCATGAGCCCCCCAGGCCCAGGGGCCTCGGGAGGCTCCGAAGGCACTGGTGGCTCCTCGCAGACCATCTCCATCTCCGCTAGGGCTGCGGAATGCCTGGCCTCTTGAGCCTTCATGATGCCCCTCATAAGGCGCTGGTACGCGGCAGCCGCGTTCGGCAAGCCGTAAGGCATGCGAACATAGCTGTGGGGTGGACCTTCGCAGCGCCCCACTCGCGAGGGCCAGAGGCGCTCTAGAGAGGCAACTCGATTGAGCCCTGCTATGTCGATGCAGACGCACAGCCCACCATCCTCGCCTGGATGGGGAGCCACAGCTGGTAGGCGGCGGCCGCCTTTCATGACTCTTGACTCCTGTAGCTCCTGAATGGCCTTGCTGACGAACTCCTGAGGGTCTGGCCCTCCTTTCCTTACTCCTTCTTGAGGGAAACGTGCTTTGAAACACGCCTCCAGGTGGTGCCCAAGCGCCTCCCTCGTGACCTTAGCCAGGTCGGTGGCCCTCCAGGGGAGAGCCCCCGAGCCTTGCCTGAGGAGGGCGCCGGACGCGCTTTCTTATGCGATGGAAGGAGGTTCCCCCTGGGCAGGCGCGGGCCCTGAGGGGCCTGTCTCCTGAGGGGTCGGGCCGGAGGATGTCTTCTTCTTCTTGGGGGCGGTCTCGGGAAGCCTCCTGCTTCCGCGATCCGGGTCTTCCAGTGATGCGGCCTGAAAGGCTCGTTCCAGGGAACACACCGCGTCCTTCTCTTCACAGGGCACCGTGATGACTCTGCCACTTCCTGGCATCTTGAGGACGTTGTAGCCGTGGTGAGTTACGACCATGAACTTGGCCAGCGCTGGGTACCCAAGGATGGCGTTGTACGGCAGGCGAATGTGAGCGACGTCAAAGTCGATGAGCTTGGTACGGTAGTTGTCGCGTGCCCCGAAGGTGACAGGGAGGCGGACCTGCCCAATCGGGACCGTGGAGCCGTTGGTGACTCCGGAGAAAGGCTTGGTTGGCTGAAGCTGGCTGTAGGGCACTTGGATATTGTTGAATGTTTCCACAGACAGGACGTTGAGCCCTGCCTCGCCATTGATGAGGGTCCTGGTGACCACCACGTTGCTGATGATTGGGGAACAAAGCATCGGGAGGACTCCGGCTGTGGCCACACACTTGAGCTTATCTGCTGAGCTGAACGTGATGGCGCACGCCGACCACTTGAGAGGGCGCGTGGCTTCGAGCTTGGGGAGGACTGCATTCACTTCGCGAGCGAACTGCTTGAAGATGCGTTGAGAGGCTGGGGCTTGAGCCCCGCCCAGGATGCAGGCGATCGCGCGCGGCTCCTGGAAGCCCCCAGCCCCCTCGTCCTGATGGCGGTCCTCGTTTCTCCTTGGCTGCGGCGGCAGCGGAGGGAGGCCGGCGTTGCCTTGTGGGCGATCCTCGTGAGGCTGATCCCTCCAGTCTCCCTCGCAAGGCAGGTCTTGCCAGCGATCCTCGCGAGGTCGATCGCGCAACCCTTGGCGCGGGCAGCGGTCTTCCGAGCGTCCTGTGTTCCTTCCTCCTCCTCGACCGTAGCCCCGGTCACCGTGGTCGGGGCGACGGCCGATCCTTCCTTCTCGCACGTCTCGGAGCTCTTGACATTCGTTGGTGTTGTGGGTGTGGAGATCGTGGTACACACAGTACCGACTGCCCTTGGAAGATTCGGGCTAATCTCTGCCCCGCTTGGTGTCTGGTTCTGCCGCGAGCATGGCAGCCCCCTTGCGCTTCACATCCTTGGCCTTGGGCTTCTTCTCTTCTGGGTCTGCGGCAGGCAGCTCGAGGAGGGAGAGACGCCCTTCCTCAGCCCTGGCGCACTTGGTTGCCAAGTTGAACAACTCCAAGGAAGTGCACAGGTCTTCATGCATAGACAGCTCCTCCTTCATCTTGACATCGCGCACGCCATCGGAGAAGGCTGAGATGATGGCCTCCTCGGTCACCTTGGGAATCTTGAGGCGTGCGTTGTTGAAGCACTGGATGTACTTCTGCAGGGTCTCTTCGGGTTGTTGCTTGATGCGGCGCATGTCGCTCACAGCGGGTGGCCGGTCGCGAGTACCTTGGTAGTTGGCGATGAAGCGGGTGCGCATCTCATCCCAGGAGGAGATCATGCCTAGAGCCAGGTTCAGGAGCCAGGTGCGGGGCCCGTCCTTGAGCGCCATGGGTAACCAGTTCGCCATGACCTTCTCGTCTCCGTTGGCAGCTTCGATGCCCAGCTCATAGAGCTGGAGGAACTCCGCAGGGTCGGCCGTGCCGTCATAACGAGGAGGCAAGTCTGGCTTGAACTTGCCGGGCCACGTGATGCTGCGTAGCTCGGTGGTGAAGACACGGCAGCCTATTGTGGCCACGGGAGGCCTTGGGTGACGGAGAGCTTGGTCTTGCATGTCCCCACGTGCTGCAGCTGGGAGCAGCGCAGGGTCTTGATGTGCGGGAGCAGGAGCATGGTCGCGACGTGCTGGAGCAGGGACCGCCCGGGCAGCTTCTTGTGGGTGAGGGACTTCTTGGCAGCTCTGCTCTTGCCGCGCTGGCACCTGACGGAGCGGGTTCTGCCCAGGGGCCACGCGTCTTGGAGCCATGGCGCCTTCTTGAGGAGGAGGCGGCTGGGGCGCCCCCGGAGCTTCGTCGCCCGCGCGGGGCGGGGTGCGGTGTAGCGGAATGGACGACACAGGAGAGCCCCCTGCGGCGCGGACGAGCTCAGTGACGCGGTCGAGCCATTCTTTGTAGACGTCATCGACGGGACGGTAGCGCAGGAGCTCGTCTGCCGCGATGAGCGCAGCTCGGGCCTCCATGGGTGCGCGGAGCGCGCGGGACGAAGAACCAGCTGGGGTGAGCGAGGGAGTAGCGGTGTGGCCCTCTTGCCGCACGGACGGATGCTGAGACGGCGCTTGCTGCTCGTTCCCCGCTAGGCCGGTGGCGGCATTGACGGTAGGTGACGGGGAACGGCGAGGACGCCCGCCGACAGGAGCCGTCTGGGAGACGCGGGAAGCGAGAGCGGCCCGACGCTCGGCGCGGGCCCGACGAGCGTCAGACATGGATGCGATGGTCGGAGGAGAACGGGGTGGTGGAAGACGAATTCCGGCGCACCCCTACCTAGCACGCCAAATGTCAGATATCGGGTTCCGGCAGACCCTTGAGGTTCGAACACTGGGGTGCGTGCAGAGATTTCGCCTTCTACCTACCTGCACCCCTCCGCCTAGCTAAGATCTAAGCTATGGAAAGAACAGCACAAGAGACACAGGGTTTATACTGGTTCGGGCCACCGTTGTGGTGTAATACCCTACTCCAGTGTGAGGTGTGGTGGATTGCCTCTTGGGCTGATGATGATGAGCAATACAAGGAAGAACAGCCTCGCGAGTGTCTGTTCTTGGCTGGGGGGATGAACTGCTAGGAGGAGTTCAGTCGCCCTTCTCTCTCTCTTTGTGTGATGCTACTCGATCCGATCCTAGCTAGTTTCTCTCTTGGCTTCTAGATTCTCCCTTCTTTATTGCCCCCCTACCCTGGGGGTGGCTAGTCCTATTTATAGGCAAAGGCCCTGGGCCTCTTCCCAAATATTGAGCGGGAAGGGCGCCAACAATTGGCCATTTCTAAGGGGAACATCTGGTACACTTATCCTGACTAAAGTTGGTCCTCGCCTGCCAAAGGCTCTAGTGGTGACGCTGGCTTGGGCTCCACAATGACTTCCTCCCTGCCGTTGGACTGGTCTTGGTCTCGTTGCACCGAAACGGGTGCCTTTACTTGATGCGCTCGCCTGCGCTTGCTCCCTTTGCACCAAAGAGGAAAGGAGGACACTGCGCGGGCTGGCGCCCGCCTGGCGCCCTTGGTCGTCATGGCTTGCGTCATGGGCACCTCGTGAGGTACCCCGCCTTGATCCCTCCGCCTCCTCGCGAGCCAGCCTGATGAGGTCGTGCCTGAGGAAGCTCCGTGTCGTCCGCCCCGCGAGGCTTGGCCCCTCACGAGGGTCTTGGGTCTGTGTTGATGAAGATGGGCGTGCTGGGCCCCTCCTCGAGCCACGCCGCAGGCCGCAGGCAGGCAAGTCTGGGGACCCCCGTTCCCAGAACGCCGACAGTGTTGGTTCTATATTTGGTGTATCTCGTGGTTGGGGTCCTAAGCTAGGCGTCTTGGAACGATGGTAACATGGACACAGGGTTTTACCTAGGTCCGGGCTCTCTTGAAGAGATAATACCCTACATGCTGCTTTTGATTGTATTGATACGGGTGTATTAGTACATGTATCTACCACGAGATTGTAGTAATCAATATGAGATTGTCTATTGACTAGCCTGGCATCAGTTTATATATGCACCGTAGGCCTAGGGTTCAGAGGAGTCCTTGTCTTGTGGGCCAAATCTTTGGGGAATCCTCCTAGTATTCGGCATGGGCTGCCCGAAGTGGCCCATTATTGAATCATCATGGGGTCCTTAGCCCGATCCAGCTGGTCGGGAGACGACATGGTGAGAACCCCATGGTCCAGGACACTATCAGTAGCCCCCTGAACCAGTCTTCAAGTTGGGGATGCTCCTCGAATCTTCTAAACTTTTCTTCATCTTCAGTCTTCGGTCTTGAAAACTGGTTTAACAAATCTTCTCATCTTCGATCTTGCGGATTGCCGAAGTAAATCCGAAGAGTTTACACGTCGGGTATCCGAGGAGCCCCTTTAAATTCTCAGCCTTTATCAATGACCTGTTATTTTATACGCCACATCTCAGGTTTGAAGTTTTTCCCATGCGGCGGTGTCCTCTCGCATTCGAGCTCCAACGCCGGACTGCATTTGACATATCTTTTGCAGTCGAGCACCAACGCCGGACTATATCCGAGCTCCAACGCTGGACTATATCCGAGCTCCAACGCTGGTCTATATCCGAGGTGTCGTAGATCACCTTGGCTTGAAAAGTTTGAATGAGTTCAACCGAGCTTAATGCCGGAAATGCCCTCTATGGAGCCAACCACTTGTATCTGAGCTTTATGTCGGACTGCTTCCAAGGTGATGCAACACGTCGGGCTTGGGCTGATTTTTTGCAGATATATTTTTCTTGATTGGTGCAATTTATTCTCTACCGAGATATATAACCAGTAGCCCTCAAGGTGTGTGTTGGTCTAAAACCCAAAATGCACCTGAAGGAAAACATGAAACCGCTGATCCTGGTAGCACGTGAGACCCATGTCGATTTGAGAAATCGGCCTAAGGATCAAATTCTAACTTGATAGCATACATAGGAATAGAAACGCGGTGTAATATTTTAGAGAATATAGTGATCAGCGGATAGGCCCTTGAGAGAGGGTCTCGAGAAGTCGCCATAATGTATTAGCGCTATGTCGGATAGGTTCCAAATGGCACCTATTGTTGTCCGAAGACACATTTTCCCATAGTTCAGTCAAGCCGAACACTGAGCACTTTGAATTTTCTGCATTTAACAAGCAATACAATAGCCACCGAGACACTAGCCAGGTGACAAAACCAGATCAGGGGATCGATGCGCCCCTTAATATTAGTAAATGTGGGCACGGGTGGCCGAATTAAGGATCAATATCCAAAGTAAAATCACAAATTATGTGTAATGATTCTATGTATCCAAGTACTCTACATCATTAATGCTCGGATCCGCACTGTACAAAACTTTGTTGACCAACCATCGGCTTCAACCTCCTCAGCCAGTGGCCGGGGAGTGTTTGTCCCACTTTATAAAGCCTTTATGAGGGCAAAGATTTATGAAAACAAGGAATCCGGCCATACGGTTTTATAAACAAAGGTAGGCAGAGAGAATGTTATATTACTATGTAATGTAAAAAACATCTTCCAAAGAAAATAGCCCCGCTATTGGTTCCTTTCATTGGGTTGTCATGCCGACCATGATCATGAAAGCTCACCTCTAATCAATCTGGGAGAAAAATGTTGAGAATTTAGTTTGGGGAAAGTTCTCGAACTATGTGGTCTTTGGCGAACCTAAATTTTCACTTCCGTCGTTGACGACCAATTATATCCTTTAAGATCGCTAGCTTTTGGCTACCCAGTCTGAGGTACTAACTCGGATGACCCGGTAGTAACAATCACAGAGTTTCTCCCTTGACCGCCTAGCCGAACAATTAGGAACGTAGGGGTAAGCACAGGAGCCAGGCAACCCAGCTTCGCCAAAATCTTAAGTCAAATTGATGCATATTTATGGCTTTATAATGATAATTACAAAAGGCAGTGCTTGTATACTAAATACAAACACTGATGATATATGTTTATTTTGACTTTGTTGTAACCTTTTATCAGCTGAAAGTGGCCATCGTCGGCTTCTACCCCTTTGTAAATACTACGCAGGGTGTTTCCATAGTAACAAAACAACCCTTAGCCGATGTCTCGGTGCCCGGAGGCGGTTGCGCTAATGGAAACAAGGCAATCAGATATGCGAGCTTTATAACTTTCACTTAGTCATAGGAGCTTTAAACTGGGGAAGATAGCTACGAACCCCCGGTTAGTGTTCGACACTAACCAAAGTCTAGCACTTCGGCCAATGTTATGAAAGGCCCATCGTTTAACATGGAGTAATCGGTATCGATCTATACTTTGACACCATCATTGGATCACTGACCAGTTTACGCCCATTGTGACAGTCAGTTTTCGGCTTTCTCCACTAAGGCACTTAACCATGCAAGTTGGAAGCTCAATCGTAGTGGTTCTCCCTTTGCACACCTAGACAAACAAAGCAGAATGTAGGAGGCAAGCACAGGAGTCGGGCAATTCAACTATTAACCGAAGACACAATTCGAAATCGATGCATATAAAGCAATGCTCGAGAACGCTATGCCAAGGACTCTATGGGGTACCTCAGTCTGGTGGATTCGGCTATTATCTCAGCCCCCCGTTAGTATTGCCAATGCTTTAAAGGCGTCTGGCTTTGTACTGCTCAGGAACTAGTCTTGATGCGGCGTGTCTTTTGTCAACGCCGAGGTGTAGTGCGGCGGGAAATGTGCCGAGCCATGGCTCGAAAAAGATCTCCTGAGCTAAATTGTTATGCAGGGCACCTCGGTCATGAGGATGTCCCGCTTCCTGAAAGAAAAACATACAAATAGCTAAAAAGTGTCATAAGCTCGAAAAGCTAAAAACTTATGTAAAATCTTGACGTCCGAACTAAATTGAGTGTTTAGTGCCAATCCGAAAATTGGTCTTAAAAAATTGTTATTCTGTCGTGCTTTAATATGACACATCCGATCTCAAGTCTTCAAGTAGATCAGCCTATGGATTGAACCTCCTATCCCGAAGGCGGAGTTCTTCTCGTTGGGCTAGTTTAGTGAACTAAGCTCCCCAGCTATTGATCACACACTCGCGTAGAAAAAAGGAGTGATAGAAAAAAAAATTGCAACGACTAAGAAGAAAACAATTATTATAGAATGGCTCATATAAATTTTAAGAGCCCCTAGTTAGCTTGGGCTAAGGGAGTTTCTTTTAACAAACAAAGTATGTGAGTATGGTTGAATCGAACACAAACTAAATATTTAATACTTTGAGCATGAAAGCGACTTAGCTGGTTAATGTGTTCGGCATTGATGACGCGGTCCGAGCTTGGTGTAGGACTAGGTTCGAGCCCCCAGGCTGGTCCCGAGGTGGCTAAGCGGAGAGCTCGGCACTCCGAAGCGGTGACATAGCACGGCTAATGTGGCGAGGTGGGACCTCCAGTCCACCCAAGGTGACGGAGCAGGCCGGTAGTATGATGATGAAGTCCTCGGCGTAGGGTTAATGAAGTGATGATGAAGCCCCCGGTGTCGGCATCCTGGGAACGGGGGTCCCCAGACTTGCCTTCCTGCGGACCATGGTGTTGCTCCACCAGTGGCTCTGTACAGCCCATCCTCATCAGCGAACACTCAAGACCCTCGCGAGGTGGACGACACAAGACCACCTCGGGGGTGGCCTCACCAGGCTGGCTAGCGAAGGGCAGAGAGATCAAGGTGAAGGGCACCTTGCGAGGTCCCTCTGATGCAAGCCATGATGACCAAGGCCAGGCGGGCGCCAGTGCACGCAATGTACTCATATCCTCTTTGGTGCTAAAGGGTCAAGCGCATGCGAGGAGTCCCGAGGCATCAGGCAAAGGTTTTCATATCGGTGCAACAAGACCAAGACCAACAGGACGGTCGAACGGAGGTTACCATGGAGCCCAGGACGGCATCACCACCAGAGCCTTAGGTAAGCGAAGACCACCTTTTGTCAGGATAACTTGTACTAGTTGTCTCCCTTCAAATTTGGCCATTGTGGGATCCCTTCCCGCCTACATTTGGGAAGAGGACCAGGGCCTCTATAAATAGGACTAGCTACCATAGTAGAAGAGGATGGATCTTGGGTCTAGGATCATTCACATCATCCTTAACCGCACAAGCTCACCGAGCTCAAGGAAACCTGTCCTCAGGAGGCTATTCTTCCCTTGTACTTGTTCATCCTCAGCCCAAGAGGCAATCGACCACACCACACTGGATTAGGGTATTACACCACATTGGTAGCCCGAACCAGTAAAAACCTTGTGTCCTTTTTTCGACGAGTTCGACGTGCTGAGCTTTAAGATTGTGGCAAGAGAGTGAGCTAGGGAGAGGAGAGATCTTCGTGCGCACCCCAGAGTTCGAACCTCAAGGGTTTTGCCGGAACCCTAAATCCTACATTTGGCGCGCCAGGTAGGGGGTGTGCTAAAGCTTTCCTTCCGCCGATCCAAGCTCCACCACCAACGTGCCTTGTCCCCATGCCTGGCGTCTCTCCCCCGGCTAGGATGATGGACACCCACGACAGTGCCAGGGGGCTAAGGGCCTTTGCCCCTGCCTTGCGACAGGTACAATGGCTGCCCAAGTTCAAGCCGGAGATGCCGCCACGCTACGACGGCGCAGCGGACCCATCAGCCTTCCTGCTGGCATATGAAGAGGCTGTCCTGAAGGCTGGGGGCAACGACAAGGTCATGGCCAACTGACTTCCCACGGCCCTCGCTAGTGTGCTGCGCGTCTGGCTGCTCGCCCTCCCAGGATATTCAGTTGCATCTTAGGAGGAGTTGTGCGGCCTCTTCATCGTGCGCTTTGCGGCACCGGTGCCCCTCGCCATCGCGGCCATCCTTGGCAGCTCACGAGCACCGCCATCCGACCATCACACCAAGCCATTCTTCCACTAGATTGGCGCCGCTTTCATGCGGCAAGGAGCACCCCTGGGCTGGGAGGCACCCAAGGCCGACCTCACCTTCGACTCAGGGGATCACCCTGTCACCATCGTCGGCTCAGGCGTGCTTCCAATTCTTTGCACACCCACCATCTACAGCGTAGCCGTCACCAAGACCCTTATCAATGGCGGTGCCAGCCTCAACGTGCTCTTTGTGGAGGCTTTTAGCCTTCTTCACGTACCACTCGAACAGCTCCGCCCCAGCAAGCCCTTCTACGGGGTCGGCGGCGGCTCCACCAGCCCCCTGGGGCAGATCTGCCTTCCCGTGACCTTCAGCACTCGCGACAACTACCGCATGAGCTAATCGACTTCGACATCACCCACATCGGCCTCCCATACCACGCCATCCTCGGATACCCGGCTCTAGCCCAGTTTATGGCGGTGACCCATCCGGCTTACAACCTCATGAAGAAGCCCGGGAGCAAGGACGTCCTCACCATAATTGGAGACACCAAGGAGGCCCTGGCGGCGCTCAAGTGTGCCCTCAAAACTGCCGCGGCAGCACGACCGGCCAATGAGGCCACCCCAGGGGATAAGGAGTCCACGCCAGCAAAGAAGAAGCAGTTGTTCACTCAAGATCAGTCCGAAACCAAGCAGGTGCCAGTCGAGGAAGATGGGTCCTCAGGAGCCACCTTCACCATAGGCGCCAACCTCAACCCAGATCAAGAGGAGGCATTGCTAAGGTTCCTACACGCAAACAAGGATGTATTCGCCTGGGAACCCAAGTAGCTAGTAGGGGTCCCTAGAGGGGTGATCGAGCATCACTTGAGGGTGTGCCCCAATATGTGCCCTGTGAAGCAGAATGAGCGGTGACAGTCCACATAGAAGCGGTCCTTCATCATCCAGGAAACCTGCAAGCTGGAGGCAGCAGGTGTCATTCGCGAGGTTCGGTACCCCGAGTGGCTGGTGAGGGAGTCCTGGACTAAGGGGTCCTCAGGCGTCCGGCCTGTTAGCCATGGGCCGGACTGATGGGCTGTGAAGATGTGAAGACCGAAGACTGCACCCGTGTCCGGATGGGACTCTCCTTGGCGTGGAAAGCAATCTTGGTGACTGAATATGTAGATTCCTTTCTTTGTAACCGACCTTGTGTAACCCTCGATCTCCCCGGTGTCTATATAAACTGGAGGACTTAGTCCGGAGTGGGAGAGACTCATTACCATAGCCATATAAGCTACACCTCTAGGGT
This sequence comes from Triticum aestivum, assembly GCF_018294505.1. Classification (NCBI taxonomy): domain Eukaryota; kingdom Viridiplantae; phylum Streptophyta; class Magnoliopsida; order Poales; family Poaceae; genus Triticum; species Triticum aestivum. Next base: position 376,989,797 of record NC_057803.1, on the reverse strand, counting down.
TTAGCCGTTATGATCTCAAGGTATATCAACTCTTGTAATACTCATATTCATCAATATCAATCAAGAAGGACGTAGGATATTACCTCCATAGAGAGGGCCCTAACCTGGGTAAACATCGTGTCCCCTGTCTCTTGTTACCATCGACCATAGATGCATAGTTCGGGACCCCCTACCCGAGATCCGCCGGTTTTGACACTGACGTTGGTGCTTTCATTGAGAGTTCCACTATGCCGTCGATGAAAGGTTTGATGGCCCCTTCAATCATTGATAGTGACGCTGTCCAAGGAGAAACCTTTCTTCCCAGACAGATCTTCGTTTTCGGCGGCTTCGCACTGCAGGCCAACTCGTTTGGCCACCTGGAGCAGATCGAGAGCTACGCCCCTGGCCATTAGGTCAGGTTTGGGAGCTTGAACTACATTGCGGACATCCGTGGAGACTTGATCTTCGCCGGATTTGAGACCGGAGCTACCACTCCTGGCCACCCCGAGAGACATGACCTAAATATGTCATCGGACGGCATCCAGGAGATAGCTCCTGTAACCGCTCTGGCCTTAAATCCGGAGCAGACTGCACCATCCAAGGACCAGAGGCTCAACCCTGTCACGAAGGCCACAGATTCCTCGGTGTTGCAGCCGCACATAGACTTGATCTCATACGATACCTGTGCCATTGGAACTCCAGACTTGCCTCCGGCCGTAAGTTTCGAACCATGGGAGCACGCGGACGCCAAACTGGATCATTTATCGATCTTCGAATTTAGCGCCACAAACATCTTCCAGCACTTGCCTTTGGTTGACGTGCTAAACTCGTTAAAAAAACCTGTCCTTGGTGGGGGATTGTCGGATTTCGGATTCCGGCAGACGCTCGAGGTTCGAACACTGGGGTGCGCGCGGAGATTTCACCTCCTACCTACCTGCACCCCTCCGCCATGCTAAGATCTAAAGTAAGGAAAGAACAACACAAGAGACACAGGGTTTATACTGGTTCGGGCCACCGTTGTGGTGTAATACCCTACTCCAGTGTGTGGTGTGTGGATTGCCCATTGGGCTGATGATGATGAACAATACAAGGAAGAACAGCCTCGCGAGGGTCTGTTCTTGGCTGAGGCGATGAACTGCTGGGAGGAGTTCATCCACCTTTCTCTCTCTCTCTCTCTCTCTCTCTCTCTCTCTCTCTCTCTCTCTGCTCTGACCGACCCCTTTGCCGTGTGGGTGGATGGGCCTATTTATAGAGGCCCTGGTCCTCTCCCCAAATATTGAGCGGGAAGGGAGCCAACAATGGCGGGCTAATTTGAAGGGGGACAACAAGTATCAACTATCCTGACAAAAGTAGTCTTCGCCTGCGCGAAGCTCTGGTGATGACGCCGTCTTGGGCTCCACGGTGACCTCCATCTCGTAGTCCTCCTGGTCTTGGTCTCGTTGCACCGAAATGGCAACCTTTGCCTGATGCCTCGGTACTCTGCGGCTACGCTTTCCCCCTTTGCACCAAAGAGGAAAGGAGGACGCTGCGCGGGCTGGCACCCGCCTGGTGCCCTGAGTTGTCACGGCTTGTGTCATGGGCACCGCGTGAGGTACCCCGCCTTGATCTCTCCGCCTCCTCATGAGACAGCCTGACGAGGCCGTGCCTGAGGAGGCTTCGCATCGTCCGCCCGCGAGGCTTGGCCCCTCGCGAGGGTCTTGGGTTTGTTTTGGTGAAGATGGGCCGTGCTGGGCCCCCTTTTGAGCCATGCCGCAGGCCGCAGGCAGGCAAGTCTGGGGACCCCCGTTCCTAGAACGCCGACAGTAGCCCCCGGGCCCAAGACGCACTCGGACTTGGCCGTGCAGGGAAGCGGAAGGGCAAGGGCGAAGCGCCGCGGGCCCTAACAGCCAGCGGCCTTGGGCACCGCGTGGCGGTTGATTGGACATGGGCGGCACTGTTCCCCCACGCCCTCCTTATCTTGTGTCGTGCTAGGCGGACCCGTAGTCATACACAGCCGTTCCCCTTTTATCGCTCGAGCGCCCTCTGTCCTTCCTCCGCTCGAACTCCGGTTTTTGTTTTCAACTCAATCTCGAGCCTCCTTCCCCCCCCCCTTCCCATCGCCATGGCTCCGACGAAGAAGGGGAGAGGGAAGAAATCCGTGTCTCCGCCTTGCCCGCCACCGTCGGCGGCCCCCGCCGAGGGCTTGGGCAAGGTCAGCTTGGCTCTGGCCACCATCTTCAATGAATGCGGGAGGACGACGGCCTGGCCCGCGTCCCACTTCTCCATCGACAGGATAGCCACCGAGGTCCCGTATCTTGCCGACGCCCTGTGGGCGGGTCTGGTTCCCCCCTTTTCTGATTTCTTCAACGCCGTGCTTTCCCACTATCAGATCCACATGATGCATCTGGGTCCTGAATCCATCACCCTCCTTTTGGTCTTCGCCTTTGTTTGCGAAGCTATGGTGGGCATCCCTCCTTCGGTTGCCCTTCTGTGCCACTTCTTCTCGTTGCATCTTGTCGACCCTTCCCAATGCTGGGCTTGTGTGAGCTTCGTTGCCGCGCTTGAGACGGCGGCCTCTGGGATTGACTTCAAGCTTCCTCTGCCCGCGGTCGGGTTCTGCGAGCGGTGGCTGTATGTGGACGCAGGGGTGCCCAGCCCCTGCTATTGGAGCCGACCTCGCCTGCCGTCCCCAATTCGGGCTGGGGCCAGGAGACGCTTGAGAGCCCCTGGCTCGTCTTCGTCTGGCGCCGCTTCGCGCTCTTGAGGTCGCTTGGCGTGACAGCGCCCAAGGTGGTGAAGGAGTTTCTGCTATGCCGCGTTGCTCCTCTTCAACACCACTCTCACCGGATGTGGGCCTTCCGTGGGCGCGAGGATCGTATGAGGCTCCAGGAAGAGGACCTGACTCCTGAGATGCTGAGGACGGCGCTCTTGACCCTGGCTGGGGACCCCAACCCCGGCAGTGTCCGGCAGGGAGGGGCCTTGTTGTACCTCTGCCAGAGCAGGGGCGACTTTGTGAAGCAGATGCCTGTCTTTGATGAGTGGGGGCCGCGCCCTATCGGCCTTCAGGGGCCTCGCGAGAACCCAGTGGTGGTGACGGCCCTACCAGTCGGCCAAGGCGACTCATCCTCGAGTGGCGGAGCAGGGAGGCACGAGGCGCCAGAGGCCGAGGGGGCTCCCGGCGCGGTGACAGCACCGGGCGAGGCTCATGAGGAAGCAGCTCTTGGGGCCCGTGCCGCTGAGGCTGAGGGTGGCGAGCAGCTGCCCTCAGTGCCTACGACTGGGGCCCCCGAGGCTCCAGCTGTGTCTCTTGGGGAGGCGATTGGCAGCGCACACCAGGCAGGCGCCCCTGCCGCAGATTGGCTTGCCGCTCCGTCTTCGTCGAAGGTTGATCCATGCGCCCAACTCTTGGGCCGCTTCCGCGTGAACTTCGAGGCTCTCCGGAAGAGAAGGGAGGCCCTGGGCGACAATTACCCTTGTCGCCTGCTGAAGCGTAGGAAGTACTTCGCCACTGATGAGTAAGCCTTTTCCTTTCCCGGCTCCTGATCCTTCTATTACTTGTACTGACCCTTGCTCCGCAGGCCCCTTCCAGCCGAGCTTGCGGAGACGGCTGAGGAGCCGTCCCCCTTGGCTTCGCCCCCTCCACCGTCCTCGAGCGCTCCGAGCAGCGGAGCCCTTGTGGAAGAGGGCGATCGAAGAGGCGAACCATCCCGAGGCGCACCGTGGCCCCGCGCACCTCGCAATCCTCCTTCGCGGGCCTTCTCGTGGCATAGCCAGCCTGCCATGGGCCTCTCGCCTGGTCGTGAACTGCGATTGGCTGAGGCGCTTCCTGCGCTCTTCTCCTGAGGACGGCCTGGCCCCAGGCCGGGCTTCTGACGCGGCGTGGCCGGCCGTCGCGAGGGTGCCAGCCCCCAGCCCCCAGCCCGGAGGGGGAGTGCTGACTCGCGGCCCCCGGCGCTTGCTCGGGGTGGATGATGGTGTGGAAGACGTGCTCGAGCGCGCCCGGGAGCACCGCGCTCTCCGCCAAGGGTTCCTTCGAAGGGCGACTGACGCAGTGAGCCTGCTTGGTGAGGAGCTTGCTGATGAAGACGTGCGCCTTGAGGCCGAGGGCCTGCGCCTGGCTGCAGAGAGGCGCGAGATGGAGGGCGCCATCGCCCTTGCAAGCCGTGAGCATGATCTTGATGAAGCAGAGGCCAAGGCATCATTAGTGGCATCTCGGGAGGCCCGGTCTCGGGCCGCTAAGGAGGCTCGGGAAGCTGACCGGCGGCGAACGGCTGCGGAGGAGCGGGCTCGGGAGCTTCTTGCCTGGTGCCACTCGCTGGAGGAGCAGGTGGAGCTGCGCGAGGCAGCCCTTGCATCGATGAAGGTGGCCTCTGGCGACTCAGCGGAGCTCTAGAAGCGTGAGGAGGCGCTGACACTGGAAGCCGCCGAACGTACCCACAAGTACGAGCGTCTGGAGACGAGGGAGCGCTTGGTGACGCAGGCGGAGGATGATGTTGCTACACAGGAAGCCCGCGTCCTGGAGGAGGTCGGACGTCGAGTGGCGATGGCGCATTTGAACCTCGAGCACGAGTTCGAAGAGAAGCTAGGGTTGATCCGAGCCGAAGCTGAAGGCAGGACTGCCACTTTGAGGGCCAAGCTGGAGGAGGCGGTGCGGCGGGCCCATGCTTCCCGGGCCGCCCCTGAGGTGGCGCGAGGTGAGTTAACCGCCTCCCAGGCTGAGGTGCTCCTTCTTCGCCAGCAGGCGGAGGAGGCTGAGGCCGTCGCGCGTCAGAATGTGGACGAGATATGTTAGCGGCGGATCTTGGAGCATGAGCACGGCCCCATGCTCACCACTCTCCGGGAGAGAGCCAACGCGGCCTTGGGCAACATCTGCAAGGAGGCCGCCGGTGAGCCGCACGCAATCAACTACGCGGGCAATCTCCAGTTCTTCACTGATGTGGTGACGCAGCTGGAGGCGCGGTCGACCAGGGCTGCCAGGTTGGTGGAGGAGAGGAGCCGCGCCCTTCTCAGGCGCGCCTTTTCCCGCGTCTTCAGTCACCTCCGGAACATGGATCCCCATTTTGATTTTGATGCCGCCATCGCCCAGTCCCCCAGGCTGTCCAAGGCGACCTGGCGCACTGGGTGGAGGACAATGTGGACGCTCTTATCAGGGCCTTTGCCTCAGACAACGATGATGCGATCGTGGCGGCCGACGAGGGCGGCGCGATGGGCGGCCCTAACGCCGCTGGCGGCGACGCGGACAGCGATGGCGAGTTCAGCGGCGCCAGCAACGGCCCAGGTGGTGCTCCTGAGGACGCATTGGGGGATTCGTCCGACTGACTGTATATCGTTCCTGCTTCCTTACCCTGCATGAATAGAACTCAGGTTTTGGCCTGATGACTATGAGAGCATTTTGGAGGGGGGCCCTCATGTAAAACTTGTGTTTATCGTATCAGTAGAAGCCACATCGCCCATGCGCCCACGCCAAGTGGCTAGCTTAAGCGACGCGCTGGTCGGCTAGTATACCTTTGTTCCACGCTGGCCCTGAGGCAGCCCGCGGGGGTTGTGGTGTCCTGAGTGTCCCCTGATTGAATCCGTAGGATCTACAGTAAAACACCCTCCTGAGAGGACGCGGCAGCGGCAGTCTGGGCTGCGCGCAAGCTAGGCCTGACCCGGCTTGCGAGGGGAGGCGGCTGAGGCGAAGTGGTAACCAAAACACGAGAAATTGCTCGAACGAGACTAAGCGCCCCTCCCCGACACACACGCAAATCTCAAATTCGAATCCAACTTGAATCCAGCAGGGAAAAGCGACAACCAAGGGGAAGAGCAACGAAAGCAAACAAAAGGCCGCGTCCGGCACCTAGTCTAGTCATATATGTCTTCTCACCAGCGCGGAGCTAAGTGCTGCCACTGGGCGTGGGAGGGAGCCCGAGGGCCTGAGGCCGGCACCCCTGAGACTTCGGGGTGTGTACAGCCCCACTCATTATTACGTGAGAGTGTCACGGGGCGGCGAGCTTCACAGGCACTGGGCCTTCTTAACAGGTACTGGCCTTGCTTCATATCGCCAGATGAGGGCCCCGCCTTGCGCCACACTCTAGTGCCATCAACGACGACCGGAAACCAGGACGCTGCCGATGGGGTAGAGCGGTCGCCAGTGGTTCCCCCGACGACCACGGGTCCTCCGCCGGGGGCAGGCCCTGGGGCACCTCCCCAGCGGAGGGCCTACCTCCTGAGAACACCTTGCTCCGAACACCGCGGTGGTGATGTCGAATCCCTGCCCCTCTCCTGCAGCCCCCTGCGTCCTCCTCCCGAGGGGTAGGAGGCTGTGGGAGCGGGGCGGCTACCCGCTGCGGCAACCTGCACCTCCTGCGATCCATGGTTAGCGTATGCCTGCTGAAGAATTAGCGGTACCCGATAATCGCTGCTTCCAGCGTGCCCAGTGGGACCGTCCCGAGACTCCTGGAAGGGCTCAGCTTCTGGCGCCTCGTCCCCCCGGCTCGGGCTGAGGAGAGAGCCTGGCTCGCCCTTGTGTGAGTGTCCTTGATCCATCATGAGGGGCACGTATTCCTCTGGCGCCGCCACCCCGAAGGCCACACCATAGTGCTCTGCGCGCCACGCGGTCCTGCCTGACGCGCCTACCATGGGGTGGCAGCGCGATTGTCCACTGGGGCCGCGGGTCGTGTCGAGCCCTTCTTCTTCACGGACCAGGAGCGGGGGCTGCGCCGCCGCCGGTCCGGTGCTGACAGCCTCGCTGGTGTTGGTGTAGCCTTGGAGCCCGCAGGCGCGCGCGGGGCCCCCGCGGGGGCCGTCCTGGGTTGGAGCTGGGAGCTGGGTGCAGAAGGGGTGAGCCCCCGAGGCGGCGAAGCCCAGGAGCTCTGCCACCCGCTCCAGCAGCACGTCGCGGCCGCCCTCCAGCAGTCTGCACTGTAGCAGCTCTCGAGCCACCGTGAGCGCGGCCCTCGAGTTCGCTTGCTCCCGGCGGGTGTACGATGTCGTGGTCGCGGCATGATTGGAGGCCCTTGCTGCCGACCGCGCCTGCCGCAGTGTGAGAGCTGTCGAAGCCTGTCCACGTCGCCCGCGGCCCGCAGCACCTTGCGGACCGCGAGCTGCCTGGGGCATGGGGTCGCCTGAGGCGAGCGGCTCTGCATGGGCGGGCCATGCCGCCCATGGTTCTGGATTGCCTTCCTGGTCACCGGGCATGGTGATGACGGCGCGACGGGGCACGGAGCGGTGGAAGACGAATTCCGGCGCACCCCTAGCTGGCGCGCCAAATGTCGGATTTCAGGTACCGGCAGACCCTTGAGGTTCGAACGCTGGGGTGCGCGCGGAGATTTCGCCTCCTACCTACCTGCACCCCTTCGCCATGCTAAGATCTAAACTAAGGAAAGAACAACACAAGAGACACAGGGTTTATACTGGTTCGGGCCACCGTTGTGGTGTAATACCCTACTCCAGTGTGTGGTGTGTGGATTGCCCCTTGGGCTGATGATGATGAACAATACAAGGAAGAACAGCCTCACGAGGGTCTGTTCTTGGCTGAGGCGATGAACTGCTGGGAGGAGTTCAGCCACCTCTCTCTCTCTCTCTCTCTCTCTCTCTCTCTCTCTCTCTGCTCTACTCTGACCGACCCCTTTGCTGTGTGGGTGGCCGGGCCTATTTATAGAGGCCCTGGTCCTCTCCCCAAATATTGAGCGGGAAGGGAGCCAAAATGGCGGGCTAATTTGAAGGGGGACAACAAGTATCAACTATCCTGACAAAAGTAGTCTTCGCCTGCGCAAAGATCTGGTGATGACGCCGTCTTGGGCTCCACGGTGACCTCTGTCTCGTAGTCCTCCTGGTCTTGGTCTCGTTGCACCAAAATGGCAACCTTTGCCTGATGCCTCGGTACTCCGCGGCTGCGCTTGCCCCCTTTGCACCAAAGAGGAGAGGAGGACGCTGCGCGGGCTGGCACCCGCCTGGCGCCCTGAGTTGTCACGGCTTGTGTCATGGGCACCTCGTGAGGTACCCCACGTTGATCTCTCCGCCTCCTCGTGAGCCAGCCTGACGAGATCGTGCCTGAGGAGGCTTCGGGTCGTCGGCCCCGCGAGGCTTGGCCCCTCGCGAGGGTCTTGGGTTTGTGTTGGTGAAGATGGGCCGTGCTGGGGCCCCTTTTGAGCCACGCCACAGGCCGCAGGCAGGCAAGTCTGGGGACCCCCGTTCCCAGAACACCGACAGGGATTTACAGCCGAACTATATCTGGTTCGAACTGGAAGCTGATGATAGGGAATTTCGCTCCCCACCCGCCACCCACTTTATAGCCACTATCGAAGACTTAACTGACATGCTCGATTATGGCTCTGATGACATCGACGGTATGGACGACGATGCCGGACACGAAGAGGCCTAGGACCCATCGTTCACCGGACGCTGGACGGCGACTTCCTCGTACGATGTGTACATGGTGGATGCACCAAAGGAGAACATCGGTGATGACAAGGAAGATCCAGCTAAGGATAAACCTTCCGAAACATAATCCAAGTGTCGGTGTCAGCGGCGCCGCTCTAAGTCACGCCACAGTAAAGACAGCAATATCAGCACAGGAGAAGATAACACTCCAGAAGGTGCCGAAGACAACCAAGACCCCGTTGATACAGCTAATGAACAAGATGAACGGGAAGATGGGCAGGTCAGCCCTGGTAAACAGGCCACGCATGAAGATTAAGAGGACGAAAGTTATCTTCCGCTCTCTGTGGATGAGGTGAGCCTCGGCACCGATGATTTCATCGTGCCTGAGGAACCTCTTGAGCAGAAGCGCTTCAAGCGCCAGCTAATAGCCACTGCAAGGAGCCTGAAAAAGAAGCAGCAACAGCTTCGAGCTGACCAAGATTTGCTCAACGATAAATGGACTGACGTCCTAGCAGCTGAAGAATACGGCCCCAAGCGCCCGGCCAAAAGCTACCCGAAGCGCAAATTACTACCTCAGTTCGACGGTGAGGCGCGGGAACACATACCACCATCGCGCAATGCGGCTGACCGACCACCACCTGGACGGGACAAAGCGGCAACTCAAGCCGAACACCAGCCTGCCCCGCCTCATCGCAAAGGAAGAGGCAAATCAGCTCATGGTCATACATATGACCTTCGACATGACTTGAACAATAAAGCAGGATATACCCGATTGATTTACAGATCGCGTGGACCTTCCTCGACACGTGATGATGGCTACCTATTCAGACGTGACAAACCTAGTCACACCCGAGCCGACAACTGCAGACGGACTCCATCGGAGCTACGTTGCGACGCGGCCCGATATAGAGGCGCCGCACACCCTCTTTGCTTCACCGATGAAGTAATGGATCACGAATTCCCCGAAGGGTTCAAACCCGTTAACATTGAATCATACGACGGAACAACCGACCCCATGGTATGGATCGAGGATTTTATTCTCCATATCCACATGGCCCGCAGAGATGACCTTCACGCTATCAAATACCTCCCACTAAAGCTCAAAGGGCCAGCTCGGCACTGGTTGAATAGCCTGCCTGAAAATTCTATCGGTAGCTGGGAGGACTTGGAAGAAGCCTTCCTCGACAACTACCAAGGTACATATGTCCAGTCACCAGACGCCAATTATTTAAGCCATATAGTCCAACAACCTGGAGAGACAGCCAAGAAATTTTGGACTAGGTTCCTAACCAAAAAGAACTAGATCGTCGATTGTCCAGATGCCGAAGCCCTAGTGGCCTTTAACATAGCATCCGCGACGAATGGCTCGCCCGTCACCTCGACCAAGAAAAATTGAAATCTATGGCAGCCCTCACGGCACTCATGACCCGCTTTTGCACGGGTGAGGATAGTTCGTTGGCTCATAGCAAAAACACAGCCAGCAAGGCAGGCCCCTCTGAGGTTAAGAACCGCAACGACAAGCTCCGACGCAGCAAACACAAACGCCGAAGCAATGACGACAACACCGATGACACTGCTGTCAATGCCGAATTCAGCGGCCCCAAGTCCGCTTAGCGGAAAAAAGCCATATAAAAGAAACAATCAGGGACCATCCAGCTTAGACCGCATACTCGACCGTCCGTGCCATATCCATGGCACCCCAGACAAACCAGCCAACCATACCAACAGAGATTGTTGGGTTTTTAAGCAAGCCGGCAAGTTAAATGCCGAAAAAAGGAAAAGGGATCACAGAGCAAGGACGACAACAAGGAGCCCCTGCAGCCAAACACGGGGGGACAGAAGAAGTTTTCCCCTCATGTCAAAACGGTGAACATGATATATGCTACACACATCCCCAAGAGAGAGCACAAGCGCGCACTCAGGGACGTCTACGCGATAGAGCCAGTCGCCCCAAAATTCAATCCATGCTCATCATGCCTGATCACTGTTCCGACCAGTATCTGGCATGGCGGATCAGCCGCACTAGTCCTAGACCCAATAATTTATGGATTCCACCTGACGTGAGTCCTCATGGACGGTGGCAGTAGCCTCAATCTGCTCTATCAGGATTCAGTGCACAAAATGGGCATTAACCCATCACGGGTCAAGCCCACAAGGACTACCTTTAAAGGAGTCATACCAGGCGTAGAGGCCCGCTGTATGGGCTCAATCACACTAGAGGTTGTCTTAGGATCTCCGGACAACTTCCGAAGCAAGGAGTTAATCTTCGACATCGTCCCCTTTCGCAGTGGCTATCACGCACTGCTTGGACGAACCGCATTTGCTCGATTCAATGCGGTACCTCACTACGCTTATCTCAAGCTCAAGATGCCCGGACCACGTGGCGTCATAACAGTCAATGGAAATACAGAACTCTCCCTCCATACCGAGGAGCATACTATGGCCTTAGCAGCAGAAGTACAGCGCAGCCTTTTTGGGCAGAACCTTAATTCGGCGGCCGAGCCCCCGACACCATTAAGAGAGTCCGGACTATCCTGCAGCAAGACAGCCTAGCTCATCAAGCAATTTTGCCTCCGTCCGAATCGCAATCAAACGACGGCATTCGTACCGCGCGTACATAACTACGCACTCAAAATTCCATGGGCATCGATGGAGGCATAGCTAGCCCGCGATCCATAGTGCGGCTCGACCGACCCTAGGATTCGCACACCTTCACTTTTCCTTTTCATTTCGTGTTTTTCTATTTTCGAGGTTTCTTCCGAGAACCCTTTTGTCGGACACACCAAGGAGGCAAGGAGCTTTGGCGTACAAGGTAATCCCCAGGTGGTCTCTGCTAACGATTGTTATACCTGTTTTACATACCCGCACGCAGCTCGCTCTCGGTCATGGCATTACATGTACAAGTACGCCTCGATGTATTAATCACTTTACAAATGGTAAAATAAATGGTAGCGTCAGCTTATTACTTAATTTTCCCTTTTTTCTTACCTGTGTATTTATTACTCATTGCCCACATACACTCTGGTACATTTTACTTCGCCAGGGGCTTCATCGCGCCCCGCAATATGGCAACAAAGTCTGAACACTTTTTACAGTACAGTTCGGCACCTTGGACCTATAGCATTATATGCATCGGCTCTGAATCATGCCTTTGGTCAATAGTTGGGTTGCCCGGCTCCTGTGCTTACTACCTACGGTCTGCTATATCGGCTAGGGTAGTAAAGGGAGAACTACTGCGATTGTGTCCCGGTTCTTCCGGACGAGCACCTCAGTGGAGAAAGCCGAAAACTGACTGTCATGATGCAGCTAGAGCTGGTCAGCTGTTCGAGAGGTTTCAAATCCTTAGAGATTATTTTCAGCTTTACGCGAGGAATCAGTTTTTATCCTATCAAGTGTATAGCGCCCCTAGTTCGGCCTTCCGAATACCAAGGGCTTCGCCAAAATTCTCATTGTCAAACTCCTATGGCTAAGTGAGGGCGATAAAGGCCGTATAGTATGATTGCCTTGTTCGTTCTGCTAAACACCTCCTTTAAGGACCAGAATATGGAGTAAAGAGTGTTTAGATTTATCCCGAACACCCCCATACTATCTACGTGGGGGTAGAAGCTGACGACTAGTCAACCCTCAGATTTCATAAACGGCCGCACATGAGGTACAATTTTAAAATCACAAGCATTATATTACATAACATCATTGTTCCATATTACAGGAAAAGATAATACGAATGTTTTCATGGGAATATAACATCCTTCGTACATTGCTCTACCACAAGGCAGGATCCCTCCATGACACCAACAAAATATAACTCGGGTCGGCGGTGCTCCTTGCCCTCAGGAGGCCCCTCGGTCATTAGCTTCTTGGCATCCATCTTCACCCAGTGCATCTTGACGCGGGCAAAGGCCATTCGGGCACCTTCGATATAGACCGACCGCTATATAACTTCAAGCTGTGGGCAGGCACCCACAAGCCGCTTCACCAGTCCGAAGTAGCTGCTGGGCATGGGCTCGACAGGCCATAGTCAGACTATTAGGTCCTTCATGGATAGCTCGGCCGCCTTATGCAACTCGACCAGCTGTTTCAGTTGATCACTGAAGGGCACTGGATGTTCTGGTCCAAGGTATTGAGACCAGAACAGCTTCTCGGTAGAACTCCCTTCTTTGGCTCGATACAACTCGGCAGCATCCGCTACGCTGCGCGGCAAATCCGCGAATGCCCCTGGAGAGCTCCAAATTCGGGTAAGTAAAAGGAACGTTTCTGTCTGCATTCTAGGAATGGGGTCCCAGACTTCCCTGCCTGCGGCCCACGACGTGGCTGGGCTAGCAGGCCTGTATGGCCCATCTTCATCAATCAGGTATTCAAGACCCTTGCAAGGGGCCAAGCCACGCGAGGCAGACGACGCAAGACCTCCTCAGGAGCAGCCTCGCAAGGCAGGCTCACGGGGGGCGGAGAGATTAAGGCAAGGCAAACCTCGCGAGGTCCTCGTGACGTGAGCCATGATGATCGAAACTAGGCGGGCGCCAGGCGGGCACCAGCGCGCACACTGTCCTTGCTTCCTCTTTGGTGCCAAGGGGGCAGGCACAGGCGCGGAGTACCAAGGCATCAAGGAAAGGTTTCCATATCGGTGCAATGAGACCAAGACCAGTAGGACGGCAAGACGGAGGTCACCGTGGAGCCCAAGACGGCCTCACCACCATAGCCTTTTGCAGGCGAAGACTACTGTTGTCAGGATAAGCTATACTAGCTGTCCCCTTTCAAATTGGCTGTTGTTGGGTCCCTTCCAGCTCGATGTTTGGGAAGAGGACCAGGTCCTATATAAGTCGAACTAGCCACCACAGTATGGGGACGAAAAGAGAGCACAAGAACACCTCAACCTCAGGAGGTTGTTCTTCCCCTTGTACTATTCATCATCAGCCCAAGAGGCAATCCACCACCACCACACTGGAGTAGGGTATTACACCACAACGGTGGCCCAAACCAGTATAAATCTTGTGTCTTTGTGTTGCATGTTCCTCGAGTTCGTCCGTGAGATCTTAGAGAGCTAGGGCGTGGATCGATAGGGAGAAAACCTTCATGCTCACCCCAGTGTTCGAACCTCAAGGGTTTTTCCGGACTCCATGATCCGACATTTGGCGCGCCAGGTAGGGGTGCCCTGAAGCTTCCTTCCGTCGCTCTGCGTCCCATTGTTCCGTAGTCTCCATGGCAGACGCGTGACGCGCTCGTACTGAGCGCCGGGCTACCCTCGCCACACGCGTCGCTCAGACGGCTCCCATCGGCAAGACACCTCGTCGTTCCCCGTCGCCTGCCGCCAACGCCGCCACCGGCCCGGCGGGGAATGAGCGGCAAGCATCCTCATTGCACCCCTCGGTGCGGTGGGACGGCCGCACCGCCACTCATTCACTGACCCCGGTCGATTCTTCTTCCCATGCACGTCGCCCTCCCATGGACACACGGGCTGCGCTCGTCATGGCGCACGAGCTCTTGCGCTACCGACCGATTGACGACCTCTACGAGGACTGGCTCGAACGCATCGCCGAGCTTGTCCGTGTTGCGGGGGGCTCCGCTGCGCCGTCCCTCTCTCTGCCTCGCCCTCTGCCAGCTACAGGAGATGTAGCTCAAGGAGCGCCTCCACCACCTCTGCCCCAAGATGGCGTTGTGGCGCCAAGGCGCGCGGCTCCATGACGCGACCCGCCGTGTCCCGCGCCCGCGCGTGAAGAAAGAAGCGGTCAAGAAGTCCCTCGACCGCAAGAAAATGTTCCACCGCTCCTCGCGCCACCGCGCCAGGACCGGTTGTGGTGGCAAGACCGCGCGCCACCTGTAGTGGCAGGGCGCGGACCCCAGCAAGACCAAGCTCCACCCCCAAGGCGGGCCCGGTGACCACAGCCGGCTGCTGCGCTTTCACTCCCGAGCTGCGTAGCGTCGCCTGGCCGGGCAAGTTCAAGCCGGATCTGCCTCCTCGCTACAACGGCACCCCTGACCCCATGATAACCCACAAGTATAGGGGATCGCAATAGTTTTCGAGGGTAGAGTATTCAACCCAAATTTATTGATTCGACACAAGGGGAGCCAAAGAATATTCTCAAGTATTAGCAGCTGAGTTGTCAATTCAACCACACCTAGAAACTTAATATCTGCAGCAAAGTAATATGATAGTAGTGGTAACGGTAGCAAAAGGTAATGATAGCAAAAGTAATGTTTTTGGTATTTTGTAGTGATGATAGCAATAGCAACGGAAAAGTAAATAAGCGGAGAACAATATATGGAAAGCTCGTAGGCAATGGATCGGTGATAGAGAATTACGCCGGATGCGGTTCATCATGTAACAGTCATAACCTAGGGTGACACAGAACTAGCTCCAATTCATCAATGTAATGTAGGCATGTATTCCGAATATAGTCATACGTGCTTATGGAAAAGAACTTGCATGACATCTTTTGTCCTACCCTCCCGTGGCAGCGGGGTTCTAGCGGAAACTAAGGGATATTAAGGCCTCCTTTTAATAGAGTACCGGACAAAAGCATTAACACATAGTGAATACATGAACTCCTCAAACTACGGTCATCACCGGGAGTGGTACCGATTATTGTCACTTCGGGGTTGCCAGATCATAACACATAGTAGGTGACTATAGACTTGCAAGATAGGATCAAGAACACTCATATATTGATGAAAACATAATAGGTCCAGATCTGAAATCATGGCACTCGGGCCCTAGTGACAAGCATTAAGCATAGCAAAGTCATAGCAACATCAATCTCAGAACATAGTGGATACTAGGGATCAAACCCTACCAAAACTAACTCGATTACATGATCAATCTCATCCAACCCATCACCGTCCAGCAAGCCTACGATGGTATAACTCACGCACGGCGGTGAGCATCATGAAATTGGCGAGGGAGGATGGTTGATGATGACGATGGCGACGGATTCCCCTCTCCGGAGCCCCGAACGGATTCCAGATCAGCCCTCCCGAGAGGTTTTAGGGCCTGGCGGCGGCTCCGTATCGTAAAACGCGATGAATCCTTCTCCTCTATTTTTTTTCTCCCCGAAAGTGGATATATAGAGTTGGACTTCAGGTCGGAGGAGCTCCAGGGGGCCCACGAGGTAGGGGGCACGCCCAGGGGGGCAGGAGCGCCCCCACCCTCGTGGCTAGGGTGTGGGCCCCCTGGTCTTGATCTTTTGCCAGTATTTTTTTATTATTTCCAAAAAGATGCTCCGTGGAGTTTCAGGTCATTCCGAGAACTTTTGTTTCTGCACATAAATAACACCATGGCAATTCTGCTGAAAACAACGTCAGTCCGGGTTAGTTCCAGTCAAATCATGCAAGTTAGAGTCCAAAACAAGGGCAAAAGTGTTTGGAAAAGTAGATACGACGGAGACGTATCAACTCCCCAAGCTTAAACCTTTGCTTGTCCTCAAGCAATTCAGTTGACAAACTGAAAGTGATAAAGAAAAACTTTTACCAACTCGGTTTGCTCTTGTTGTTGTAAATATGTAAAGCCAGCATTCAAGTTTTCAGCAAAGATTATGAACTAACCATATTCACAATAACGCTTAGGTATCATGTTTACTCATATCAATGGCATAATCAACTAGCGCGCAATAATAATAAATCTTGGATGACAACACTTTCTCAAAACAATCATAATATAATATAACAAGATGGTATCTCGCTAGCCCTTTCTGAGACCGCAAAACATAAATGCAGAGCACCTTTAAAGATCAAGGACTGAATAGACATTGTAATTCATGCTAAAAGAGATCCAGTCAAGTTATATTCAATGTAAACTAACAGTAATGAATGCAAATGATGGTGGTGCTCTCCAACTGGTGCTTTTTAATAAGAGGATGATGACTCAACATGAAAGTAAATAGATAGGCCCTTCGCAGAGGGAAGCAGGGATTGGTAGATGTGCCAGAGCTCGGTTTTGAAATAGAGATGAATAATATTTTGAGTGGTATACTTTCATTGTCAACATAACAACCAAGGGATGGCGATATCTTCGATGCTACACACATTATAGGCGGTTCCCAAACATAATGGTAAAGTTTATACTCCCCCTCCACTAACAAGCATCAATCCATGGCTTGCTCGAAACAACCAGTGCCTCCAACTAACAAGAGTCCTAGGGGGAGTTTTGTTTGCAATTATTTTGATTTGATTTGCATATAGCATGGGACTGGGCATCCCAGTGACCAGCCATTTTCTTGTGAGTGAGGAGCGGAGTCCACTCCTCTTGAGATACGGACAGCCCTAGTTGATACATGAGCTATTCGAGCATACAAAACATGATATTTATTTGAAGGTTTAGAGTTTGGCACATACCAATTTACTTGGAACGGTAGGTAGATACCGTATATAGGTAGGTATGGTGGACTCATATGGAACAACTTTGGGGTTTATGGGATTGGATGCACCAGCAGTATTCCCGCTTAGTACAGGTGAAGGCTAGAAAAAGACTAGGAAGCGGCCAGCTAGAGAGCGACAACGGTCATGAACATGCATTAAAATTAATCGACACCGAATCCAAGCATGAGTAGGATATAATGCACCATGAACATAAATATCATAGAGGCTATGTTGATTTTGTTTCAACTACATGTGTGAACATGTGCCAAGTCAAGCCACTCAAATCGTTCAAAAGAGGATAACACCCTATCATACCACATCACAACCATTTTAATAGCATGTTGGCACGCAAGGTAAACCATTATAAGCTCCTAGTTAATTAAGCATGGCACAAGAAACTATGATCTCTAAATGTCATCGCAAACATGTTTATTCATAATAGGCTGAATCAGGAACGATGAACTAATCATATTTACAAAAACAAGAGAGGTCGAGTTCATACCAACTTCTCCCATCTTAATCAGTTCATCATGTATCGTCATAATTGTCTTTCACTTGCACGACCGAATGATGTGAATAATAATAATAGTGCACGTGCATTGGACTAAGCTAGAATCTGTAAGCATTCAATAAACAGGAGAAGACAAGGCAATATGGGCTCTTTTGTCAGATCAACAATAATGCATATAAGAGCCACTTCAACAATTTAATCATGGTCTTCTCTTATCGACCCCCAAAGAAAAGAAAAGAAATAAAACTATTTACACAGGAAAGCTCCCAACAAGCAAAAGAATGACATGAAATCTTTTTGGGTTTCTTTTTAATTACTACTACAAGCATGGAAATTAAAACTAGCTAAAAGCTACAACTAATTTTTTTGGTTTTTCTTAAGGTTTATTAAACACACAAGAAGAAAGCATAAGAAAAGAAAATAAACTAGCATGGATGATACAATGAAAAATTATGAGCACCGACATCTAGCAATGAGTGTGTGAACATGAATGTAATGTCGGTGAGAAATATGTACTCCCCCAAGCTTAGGCTTTTGGCCTAAGTTGGTCTATGGCCACGGTTGGCCTCGCGGATATCCATAGTAATAGTTGTGGTCGTACTAAGATGCAACAGTCATTGCATCATTGGCTGCAGCTTGGAGGCGAGCTATCTCAGCTCTCCTATTGTACTCTTACGCCTCCTCTCCGGTTATAGAATATCTCCCTTTTGCTTGAAATTCAAACAAAGTAGAAGCAGGGAGAGCGACGTGATAGGTGCGTCGTCTGTCAAATATTAGTCAGTACTGGAGGAATTGATCGTTCTGTTATGGCATATCTCTCTCAAGGTAGTTTTGGTGATTGATGACAACATGTTTGCGGACTAATCTTGTGCGTTGAATTATTCTCAGATTCTCCCCTGGCACGAGATGCTTTCTTCCCCTCGGAGTGTATTTCAAGATGGTGTAGCTCTTTCGTTTCTTTCTAGGTGGACTAGTTGCGTAGAGGGCATCGTACTATCAAGAGGGGGTCCGCTGGGGTTTTGCTTGGGTGGAATCATCACGTACACATCAGCTTCTCACCCACCGAGCTTTTCCTGTCCATTGAAGAGATCTCTCCTCTCTTCCTTGTTCTGTCTAGGTCTAAGCGGTAGTACCGCGCACCCAGCGGTAGTACCGCTGAGAAGCCACAAGCGGCAGTACCGCTTCGCAGCAGTAGTACCGCCGTGGGTCCACAGCAGTAGTACCGCTGGGGGCCTGGCACCTCCGCTGGTCCTCAACTTATTTGAGAGATCCATTCTCTCTCTCGCGCGTGCCCCAGCGGTAGTACCGCACTGGCTGCGGTACTACGGCCGAAGGGTCACAAGCGGCAGTACCGCTCCACAGCGGTACTACCGCCCTTGACCCCACTGCCGTAGTACCGCTGGGTAGTTTGGCTCCTACCGCCTCGATTCGAGAGGTCTTTTTCTCGTGTCGGGTTTTGCGGCACTAGTCACGGTTGTAGTGGCGGTAGTACCATTCCAGGAGTGGTAGTAACGCCCTAGCACCGCAGTAGTACCGCATTTGGGTCTGTTCCCTACTAAGTCTCCTCAGCACGGCAGTACCGTCGCCTGGCGGTAGTACCGCCCCCTCTCAGCGGTAGTACCGCCCTGTGCAGGGCTGGTTGGTGGGGGCAACGGGATTGTTGCCCCCACTATAAAAGGGAGTCCCCTTCCTCCTTCTCACCTACCTCTTCCTCCCCCAAGCTCCATTTATTGCTCAAGCTCCATTAAATACTCCAAGCTTCATTTCCACCCGATCTATCTCTCTAGCCAATCAAATTTGTTGATTTGCTCGGGAGTGGTTGAGAAGGCCCCGATCTACACTTCCACCAAGGGATTTTCGATTCCCCCACTCATCCCTAGCGGATCTTGTTACTCTTGGGTGTTTGAGCACCCTAGACGGTTGAGGTCACCTCGGAGCCATATTCCATTGTGGTGAAGCTTCGTGGTCTTGTTGGGAGCCTCCGATTAAGCTGTGGAGATTGCCCCAACCTTGTTTGTAAAGGTTCGGTCGCCGCCTTCAAGGGCACCAATAGTGGAATCACGGCATCTCGCATTGTGTGAGGGCGTGAGGAGAATACGGTGGCCCTAGTGGCTTCTTGGGGAGCATTGTGCCTCCACACTGCTCCAATGGAGACGTACTTCCCCTCAAAGGAAGGAACTTCGGTAACACATCCTCATCTCCACCGGATCCACTCTTGGTTATCTCTTACCTTTACTTGTGCAAGCTCTTTATTGTTTCTACCCTTGCTTGCTTGTATGCTTGTTGTTATTGCATCATATAGGTTGCTCACCTAGTTGCACATCTAGACAACCTACTTTGATGCAAAGTTTAATTTGGTAAAGACAAGCTAAAAATTGGTAGTTGCCTATTCACCCCCCCCTCTAGTCAACCATATCGATCCTTTCAATTGGTATCAGAGCCTCGTCTATTTATTAAGGACTTTACCGTCCAAAGAGTATGGTTGATATTGTAGACGGTGTGGAGGAACACTCCGGTGTGAATCCGATCTTGTCTACGGGAGATGGGGGAACTTTGGTCTCTCGTGAGGAGTTCAATGTGGCCTTGGAGACATTGAAAACCTCCATGACGACCGAAGTTGAAAGCATGTTTACTAAATTTCTTGAGGGGCTTAAACTATCCACCGCACCGTTGAAAGTGGGTGATTCCACCAACAAGGTGTCGGATGCTATCCCCAACAAGGGGGAAGCTAGTAGTGAAAAGGCTCCTTCTTCTAGTGGCAAGAATGGCACCAGCATCTTTGCCCATGTGGAACCACCACTTGTTTATGGTGGACCGGTTCCTTCCACTCGTTTGAATTATGCCGGTCCTCCCCCTAAGATTGTGAAAAATGAGGATTTTGATTCTTGGGTTTACCGCTTTAAACGTCATTTAAATCATGTGAACACTAACCTTTGGAGAACCATTGAAGAAGGTTTCTATCCACATGATCCAAGCAACTTCACTCCTCGAGAAGCCGCGGACAATCAATTCAATGAGAATGCTCTCTTCATCATTCAAGATGCAATTCCACCCGAAGACCTACCTCATCTTCGTCCCTTCGCCTTGGCCAAAGATGCATGGCATTGTGTCGTGTCTCTCTACTGGGGAAGCGCAAGCATTCAACGCTCCAACTATGAAGTGGTACAAGATGAGGCCGATGAGTTTGCAATGAAGGAAGATGAAGAACCTCGTGAGCTTTATCGAAGAGTAACCAAACTCGCGGTCTCACTACGAGATCACGGGAGCAAGGACACGGATGACAATTGGATCAAGCGCAAATTCCTCAAGGCAATGATGCCCTACCACAAGGCCATGTCCTCCGTCATTTGTCAAAGACCGGACTTCCACACTTTGACCTCAAGCGAAGTGTTGGATGAGTTTGTGGCCATGAACATTTTGGACAAGACCGCCGACAATGCGGTGCTCCGTTCTCAACGGGCAAAGAAGCCTAACCTTGCATTGAAGGCCAAGCTCACCGTGGAAGAAGAAGAAGAGGAAGAAGAGGAGAGCAACCTCGAAGATATGAAGTATGCATATCATGAACACATGGCACTTGCTTCAAGGCAATTTTGGAGCAAGAAAAACTCGAGGCCCAACTTTAGCAAAAACAACTCGAGTGGCACAAGGGGAAAGCAACGTGTAAGAACTTGCTACAATTGCGGCAACGTGAGTCATTTCGTTGCGGTATGCCCGTATGAGAAGAGGGAAGACAATGGTGGCAAACTCATCCGAAAGTACAAGGCCAAGTCGTTCCCCAACAAGAACAACTTCACCAAAAAGACTCCTCCCAAGGCTTTGGTTGTGCAAGAAGAGTACAATGAGGATGATGACGATGATGAAGATGATGAGTCGGTTGCCATGGCCTCCGTTGCCATTGCAACAACGTCACGGGTGTCTCTCTTCGACTCACCCAACGAGAGCATCACCGCCAAGTGCCTCATGGCTAAAGCCACCAACAAGGTAACCTCCAACATCAAAACTACCATCATTAATCATCCTTCCCAAACGGATAGCATTAATGAACTTGAGCGAGCTAATGTGGAGGCTAACGAGTTTGAGGCTTTTATGGGCAAACTCAAGGGAAAATCCAAGAAGCACTTTGTTGCTCTCTTGGAACAAGTTGGTGAGGCCAATTACATGATCGAGGCTCATGAAGACACCATCTCTAAGATGGAAGGGCATAGTCGTGACTATGACGATGAGATTTCGGATCTTTCCAATGCTCTTGAGGAAGAGCGTGGTCTTCGTTTGGCTCTTGAGGAGTCACACAACGTCGATCATGCTAAGTTAAAGAAATATTATGATCATGCCCTCATTGTTTCTCGTGTGCTAAATTCCGAGAAGGCCAAACTCAGGGTTGATCTTGCTAGACTCAAAGAGGAGTTTGATATACTTGACAAGGCCCACAAGGCCTTGAAGGGTATTCACGCTAGTCTCAAGAAGTCTCATGATCAACTCCAAGTGAAGCTAACTAAGGAGAAAGCAACTTTTCCTCATATGGTTTTAATTGATAATGCAAATGCTACTAACCCATGTTGTGAGCATATACATCTTGTTGAGGAAAATGCTAAGTTGAAGGAGCAACTTGAGAGAGGTCTTGCGACTTGCATACAAGGCAAGAAGAACCTCAACGATCTCTTGATCAACCAAAAGGGAGATGTGGCCAAGGAAGGGGTTGGGTACGTGCCCGACTCCAAGAACAAGAAGAAGAATGACAAGACCAAACGACCTCCTCCCCTCATGCAAACCTTTGTGAGGGAGGGAGAGAGTGCCCCCGAGGAGAAGAAGAACAACAATGTCAAGAAGGGCAATGTCATCCCTCCCAACAAAGCCGGCGATTTTAATCCTTCTTATGTGTTATGACGTGCTAGTGATGGGCATGTTTATGCCAAATTTGTTGGTTCTCTTCATGAGTACATTGAATGGTCTATTTGGGTTCCTAAGACCCTTGTTACTAACATCAAAGGACCCATTACAAAATGGGTACCTAAAACCAAGCATTGATCTCTTGTAGGTGTTTGCTTCTGGTGGTGGATCATGGTTGCTCGATAGCGGAGCTACAAATCATATGACCGGAAGCAAGGACTTGGTGGTGGACGTGCACAAAGTTCCATCTATGCCCACCAATGTCGAGTGGGGGGACGCCTCATCCTCTAAGGTATTGGGACTTGGCAAGGTGGTCATCTCTCATGATCTCACGATCGAGAAGGTCATGCTTGTTGAGTCCCTTGCATACAATTTACTTTCCGTTTGTCAACTTGCAATCATGGGCTTTGCCACTTTCTTTGATATCGATACCGTGGCCCTCTTGTGGAGCAAGACTCTTAAAGTAGCTTTTGTTGGGCATGTCGAGAATGGTCTATATGTGATTAAATTTTCGGAGCGACCCACTAAGACCGCGACATGCCTAATGGCTAAAGTTGATGTGGGATGGCTTTGGCATCGCTGTTTAGCCCATGTCAATATGAGATCTTTGCAAAGTCTTCTCAAGGGGGACCATGTCTGTATCGAAGGAAAGATCGTGCTTGCAGTGCCTGTATCGAAGGAAAGCTACATGAGAAGGCTCACCCTACCATGACTATCATTTATTCAAAGAGGCCCTTGGAGCTGCTTCACATGGATCTTTTTGGGCCCCCATCCTTCGATAGTCTTGGAGGTAGGAAGTATTGCTTGGTGATTGTGGATGACTACTCAAGGTACACATGGGTGTATTTCTTCAAGAGGAAGAGCGAGACCCAACAAACCATCATTGACTTTGCAAATGAAGCACAACGTCAAAACAATGCAAAGATCTTGACAATAAGAAGTGACAACGGCACCGAGTTCAAGAAGTACACCTTGGATGAATTTCTTAGTGATGAGGGAATCAAGCATCAATATTCCGCACCATACACCCCTCAACAAAATGGTGTTGCAGAGAGGAAGAACCGGACATTGATGGATGCGGCAAGGACCATGATGGCGGAATTCAAGTCTCCATACAACTTTTGGGCCGAAGCCATCAACACCGCGTGTCATGCATCCAATCGGCTCTACCTCCGCAAGGGCTTGAACAAGACCCCATATGAGATACTCACCGGTAACAAGCCCAACCTCAAGTACTTCCGGGTATTCGGGTGTAAGTGTTTCATTCTCAAGAAAGGTGTTTGGTTGTCTAAATTTGAGGCTAGAGCTTATGAGGGCATATTTGTTGGTTATGCTACAAACTCTCATGCTTACCGTATCCTCAATAAATCCAAGGGACTTATTGAGGATACATGTAACTTGGAGTTTGATGAGAATAACGGCTCCCAAGTGGAGCAAAGTGGCACTTGTGATGTAGGTGATGAAATTCCTCCTCAAGCCATAAGAAGAATGGGTGTTGGTTTCATCCTACCCATTGAGGAACCCCTTGTGGCCGAAGGAGAAGGACAACGCTCCACTAAAGTGGAGAAATCACCAAGCCAAGGCCCACACGCTTCCGAAGAACAAAGTGAAGGCCCTCAACCTCATGAACAAGACCAAGGGCAAGATCATACTCAAGACGGTGTTGACACACCAAGTGATGCCCAAGGTTAAGTTCTCTCCCCCGAGCAAGTTCAAGATCAAGAACAAGTTCATGACGGCGCTCAAGATGATCAAGTAACCGCTCCTCAACTCACCACCGAGGAGGAATTAGAGCGTCGTGCCGCCAAGGTTGCTTCCAAGCTCTCCACCAAGGATCATCTCATGACGAATGTGCTTGGAAGCTTAATAAAGGGGGTAAGCACTCATAGACAATTAGCAAATTATTGTGACCATCACGCGTTTGTCTCTTGTGTGGAGCCCCACAAGGTCTATGAGGCGCTAGAAGATCCGGATTGGCTCAATGCCATGCTCGAAGGACTCAACAACTTCGAGCGCAACAAAGTGTGGAGATTGGTGCCAAGGCAAACGGGGAACCATAATGTCATTGGAACCAAGTGGATATTCAAGAACAAGCAAGATGCCCATGGGATTATCATTCGCAACAAGGCTCGTTTGGTAGCACAAGGCTACTCCCAAGTCGAGGGTATCGACTACGGTGAAACCTTTGCTCCCGTTGCTCGTCTTGAATCCATTTGCATGTTGATTGCATATGCTTCTCATCATAACTTTAAGTTACAACAAATGGATGTGAAGAGTGCTTTTCTTAATGGTCCCATTAATGAATTGGTTTACGTCAAGCAACCCCCTGGGTTCGAGGATCCCTACTTTCCCGATCATGTGTATCAACTCGATAAGGCACTCTATGGACTTAAACAAGCCCCACGTGTGTGGTATGACCACCTTACCGAGTTGTTACAAGACCATGGTTTTGAAGTTGGGCTAATCGACCCCACTCTTTTTCCTAAGAAGGTCAATGGGGAGTTGTTTGTGTGCGAATTATATGTTGATGATATTATCTTTGGTTCTCCTAACAAAGCTTTCAATGAGGAATTTGCCGCTCTCATGACCTCAAAGTTCGAGATGTCCTCCATGGGAGAGTTGAAGTTCTTTCTAGGGTTCGAAGTGAAGCAAAGAAGAGAAGGAACTTTCATCAATCAATCCAAATACACTTAAGACATGCTCAAGAGATTCAAGCTAAGTGACGTCAAGCCGGCTTCCACTCCAATGCCCACCAAGTGCCAACTTGACTTAGATCCCAATGGTAAAGTGGTGGATCAAAAGTTATATCGTTCCATGGTTGGATCCTTGCTTTAGCTTTGTGCATCTAGACCGGACAACATGTTGAGTGTGGGAATTTGTGCACGGTTTCAAGCCGCACCTAAGGAAAGTCACTATGTGGAGGTCAAACGAATCTTTCGATATTTGGCTCATACCCCAAACTTTGGCTTATGGTACCCAAGAGGATCAAACTTCAAGCTTGTAGGGTACTCGTATTCCGATTGGGCGGGAGACAAAGTGGATAGGAAGTCCACTTCCGGAGGGTGCCAATTCCTTGGTTGCTCTTTGGTAAGTTGGTCTTCCAAAAAGCAAAGTTGTGTATCTCTCTCGCCCACCGAAGCGGAGTATGTGGCGGCTGGTAGTTGTTGTGCACAACTCTTATGGATGAGGCAAGCTTTAAAGGATTACGGTGTCACTTGTGACAAAGTGCCTCTTTGTTGTGACAATGAAAGTGCCATCAAGATCTCTCTCAACCCGGTGCAACACTTCAAGACGAAGCATATTGAGATCCGGTATCACTTCATCCGGGATCACAGTAGGCAAGGAGAGATCGAGCTCAACTACGTCAACACTCATGATAACCTTGCAGATATCTTCACGAAGCCCTTGGATGAAGCAAGATTTCGCGAGTTAAGGCATGAGCTAAATATCATTGATTCAAGCAATGTTGCTTGAACTCGCGCACACCCTATCACGCTCAACTTGTTGTCTAGTTTAGGTGTAGGCATGGACATAGGGGAGTGTTGTTCTCTCAATGAACTCTCCCTCCCCCCATTATGCATAAATTGATAAAGTCTTTCACCTTAGCCATTGTTGATGGCACTTGTGCTTCAAAGACGAGTTTTGGTCATGGGCCCAAGGTTAAAATCTTCGCGGTGCCATACCTTTTGACTCAAACATAAGTGGCCTCGTCCACCACCCTCTTTTGAAGAGGTGTGTCTTGGTCGTTTGCTGTTGTGCTTTGTTATTTATCTCTTGCCGTTTTTGTCGTTTTGTCGAGCTAAAGCCGTGTCTGCTTAGTTGTCGTGGCGTGCTGGGCGGTACTACCGCTGGTGGTGCACGCTACTACCGCTTATAAGCGGTACTACCGCCCCCCGGCGTGGTACTACCGTTGAGGGACGGGACCTGAGGGTTAAGTCGAGGCAGGGGGAGGTTTCTTCTCCCCCATACCCATTCACTTCGCCCCTCTTGTCTCTTCCTCTCTCCAGCCTCCTCTTGCCGCGGGAGGGCTCTGGCGGATCTCCGTCTCCGGGCGTACCTCTCCATTTCCTTTGGTGGAGTCGATCCCCACCTCGTCCTCTTGCCATGGATGCCGGTATTGCCCCCGTTCCTTCTTTCGTTTTGTCTCCTTTTAGTTCTTGTTTCTTAGGGGCAATGGTGGTTGCATCTCTAGATTTTTGGCGAAATCTAGGCATGAGTTGGTTGGAGAAGGTAACTAGACTTTCTAGATTAGAGTTTGGTAGGATTATTTTTGAATTTGGTAGGCCGGTAGTGCCGGATCTGACCATGGTAGTAGGAAACCACTGTTTCACCGCCTCGTGCTATGAAACTGTTGTTTATCCGCCTCAAGCCGTACTACCGCTCCCTTTGGAGCAGTACTACCGCTTGACCTAGAGCGGCACTACCGCTCCCTTTGGGGCGGTACTACCGCTTGGGGTGGTACTACCGCGGGCAGGTCACGGTACTACCACTGCATGCCAATTTCCATCATTCTCCTGCCTTACCTTGATCTTTTTGTTGTGTTTGTTGGCTTATGCTCGTTCTTTCTGGTTGTTTCACGTTGTTCTTGTGTTTGGCTCCAGGTGATGACCGTTCCGAGCAGCAAGGTCGCCGTATCAACCCCGGGCGTGCCACATCAAAACGCTACCGCACCTCAGAGCCTGCCAGTGGTTTCTCGGGCACCCAACCGCCTCGAGAAAGTGCTTCTGCAAGTGTTCCTCCACCTCCTCAGCAATCGAAGCGAGCCACCAACAAGCCAAAAGGGAAGACTGTGACTGAGATGACCAACAAGGAGTTTTGGGAGAAGCGTCGCCGCAACCCCTATGCGGTGGACCAAGAACCCACTTTGGTCAACCGCCTGTTCTGGAAGCGTTTTCAGTTTGCCATCTACTTTGATGTGACCAAGGCCAAGAAGAATCTTTTTGTTGATGTTCGCTCCATTGACACTGATGCTATGGAGAAGGATCCGGAGTACTTTGGCGAAGCTCTTCAGATGTGCACTCAGCTAAACATTCTCAGGATCGCGCAATTCAATAAGGATTTCGATGCGGATTTGGTGGCTCAATTCTATGCCACCGTCCACCTTGGGACGGATGTCGATAGGACTCTGACATGGATGACCAATGGCAAGCTGCTTTCTGTCAAGTGGAAGGCTTTCATGGAGTTACTTGATGTGGTGGATACCGGGCTTGAGACTCCCGTTGGTTTCCGTCCTCACCGCAATGCTACATCCACCCACAAGCAAGCCCTTTGGCCCTACTGCACTGTGAAGGTTCACCCAGTCACTTAGAAGAAGACCTATGAGCTGTCTCCGTATTTGGACATTCTTCATCGCATATTCCGTGAGACTCTCTTCCCTCGGATCAGGAATCTGGATATGGTCCACTCTTACCTCGTGGACATGCTCCTTTTCTGTCAGCATGAGAAGGAAGCAAGCACTGGAGAGAGCCTGGATATCTCTCATGTCATGTGGTCTGAACTTCTATCTGTCGTGTTTGAGCGCAAGTGTCCTATCTATGGTCCATTCATCATGAGGCTCATTGAGAGGGCCTGGGCACAGACTTATCCCAGAGTGCTGCTAGATACTGGAGACTTCGTGTCTCATGAGATCAAGCGTCTGAGGAAGGACAACTGGACAGCGCCTCACACAGGGGGGCCATCTACTACTGCTGCCACAGGGGGTACGTCTGCTGATGCTGCTGCTGCTGCTGCCATGGGGACCGAGGGTGAGGCTGCTACTGATGATCATGAGGAGAACTTTGGCCCCTCTAGTGCAGAACCGTCGTGGGCACAAAAGCTTAAGCGCAAGATGAAGAAGCTTTTCTGCATGGAGTCTCATGGTCAGTACATGACTCATGTGGCGGAGAAGCATGCCAGGACGCGCCACAAGGAGCTCATGCGTCAGATGGGAGAAACTATTGTTAGTGGGTCTGAGGGTCAGATCACTGAAGAGGAGGACTGGATTCATCAGAATTGCCACTGGACCGACTCCGATGCCGAGCAGTTTTCGACCCACGATGAAGATGCAGAGATGTGATGTTCGAGACCTTCCCCTCCCATCACCTGGAGTCGTAGTGTCACTCTATGCCCTTTTTGGTGTCTCGCTGCCAAAGGGGGAGAGAGTGTAGGGATTTGCTTCATGTGTCATGCTTTGAGTCGTCTTGTGTTTTCTTGTATGTTCCTTCTTTGGTTTGGTTTGGTGTGAGACCTAAGTCCTAGTCATATGGTGTAAGACATATGCTCCCTATTGCTACCTTATTACTTATGTCACTTCAGAGTACTATAGTTTATATTGATATGCATGCTTGTCCTGTTTATTCTCTTCTCTCATATATCTTGTGCTTAGTGTTGTTGGACTATAAAATATAGGGGGGGTGTTGATCCGAATGTGTGTGTCGTGCCTTATCTTGGTGCACACATTTTGGGGGAGCCCGTCTATATTTTGTAGTTCTTAGTTTTATTCGTTTTAATTCTTTTCCTTGCGCAAATCCCTTGTTGTCATCAATCCACCAAAAAGGGGGAGATTGTTACGACATATCTCTCTCAAGGTAGTTTTGGTGATTGATGACAACATGTTTGCGGACTAATCTTGTGCATTGAATTATTCTCAGATTCTCCCCTGGCACGAGACGCTTTCTTCCCCTCGGAGTGTATTTCAAGACGGTGTAGCTCTTTCGTTTCTTTCTAGGTGGACTACATGCATAGAGGGTACCGTACTATCAAGAGGGGGTCCGCTGGGGTTTTGCTTGGGTGGAATCATCACGTACACATCAGCTTCTCACCCTCCGAGCTTTTCCTGTCCATTGAAGAGATCTCTCCTCTCTTCCTTGTTCTGTCTAGGTCTAAGCGGCAGTACCCCGCACCCAGCGGTAGTACCACTGAGAAGCCACAAGCGGCAGTACCGCTTCGCAGCGGTAGTACCGCCGTGGCTCCACATCAGTAGTACCACTGGGGGCCTGGCACCTCTGCTGGTCCTCAGCTTATTTGAGAGATCCCTTCTCTCTCTCTCGCACGCCCCAGCGGTAGTACTGCACTGCCTGCGGTACTACGGCCGAAGGGTCTCAAGCGACAGTACCGCTCCACAGTGGTACTACCGCCCTTGACCCCACTGTCGTAGTACCGCTGGGTAGTTTGGCTCCTACCGCCTCGATTCGAGAGGTCTTTTTCTCGTGTCGGGTTTTGCGGCACTAGTCACGGTTGTAGTGGCGATAGTACCGTTCCAGGAGCGGTAGTACCGCCCTACCACTACGGTAGTACCGCATTTGGGTCCGTTCCCTACTAAGTCTCCTCAGCGCGGCAGTACCGCTGGTTGGCGCGGCAGTACTGTCGCCTGGCGGTAGTACCGCCCCCTCTCAGCGGTAGTACCGCCCTGTGCGGGGCTGGTTGGTGGGGGGCAACGGGATTGTTGCCCCCACTATAAAAGGGAGTCCCCTTCCTCCTTCTCACCTACCTCTTCCTCCCCCAAGCTCCATTTATTGCTCAAGCTCCATTAAATACTCCAAGCTTCATTTCTGCCCGATCTATCTCTCTAGCCAATCAAATTTGTTGATTTGCTCGGGAGTGGTTGAGAAGGCCCCGATCTACACTTCCACCAAGGGATTTTCGATTCCCCCACTCATCCCTAGCGGATCTTGGTACTCTTGGGTGTTTGAGCACCCTAGACGGTTGAGGTCACCTCGGAGCCATATTCCATTGTGGTGAAGCTTCATGGTCTTGTTGGGAGCCTCCGATTAAGTTGTGGAGATTGCCCCAACCTTGTTTGTAAAGGTTCGGTCGCCGCCTTCAAGGGCACCAATAGTGGAATCACGGCATCTCGCATTGTGTGAGGGCGTGAGGAGAATACGGTGGCCCTAGTGGCTTCTTGGGGAGCATTGTGCCTCCACACCGCTCCAACGGAGACGTACTTCCCCTCAAAGGAAGGAACTTCGGTAACACATCCTCGTTTCCACCGGATCCACTCTTGGTTATCTCTTACCTTTACTTGTGCAAGCTCTTTATTGTTTCTACCCTTGCTTGCTTGTATGCTTGTTTTTATTGCATCATATAGGTTGCTCACCTAGTTGCACATCTAGACAACCTACTTTGATGCAAAGTTTAATTTGGTAAAGAAAAGCTAAAAATTGGTAGTTGCCTATTCACCCCCCCCCCCTCTAGTCAACCATATCGATCCTTTCACGTTCCTCTCAACAAACTGATGACGAACCATAGCCTCATAATCCAAATAAGCAGGAGGCAACTCAATATCATCCTCATGTATGGTTATACCTAGAAAATTAGCTATACGGGTTGCATAAATCCACCAAAGAAATCTCCATTAAATCTATTAAGATGCAACCTACGTGCAACAATGTCTCCCAAATTATAAGATTTATCTCCCAACACAGCACTCCTAAGAATACTGAGGTCAGGGACACACATGTGACATGCTTCATCTTTACTGTTAATGCATCTACCTATGAAGAGAGCAAAATAATGTATAGCAGGAAAGTGAATGCTCCCTATGGTAGCTTGTGCTATATCTCTAGATTCCACCATAGTTATACTATTAAGAAAATCTCTAAATTCAGATTTGCGAGGTTCACTAGTCCTACCCCATTGTGGAAGTTTGCAAGAAGTGGTAAAGTCCTCTAAGGCCATAGTGTAGGAATTTTTATAAAGATCAAATATGACAGTTTGAGAATTACATGAAGATGAAAATTCAAACCTCCTCGCAAAGGAACTAGTAGGATAGTGGTACTGACGGCATTTTTCTTCCTCGAAGCTCAAAAGATCAGCGTTACGCAAATATGCGTTAAATTCTTCCTTATTCCCCGCTTGATCCATGAAGTCCTCTAAAGGCCATTCACAAGGCCGCACTGGAGCGTCTCTTGGTGGCTCATCATCTGCATCATGGATTGCAAGCCTAGGTTCTTGTTTCCTTGAAGAACCACCTTGGTACATTTTCCTAAACATATTTCCTCCTCTGAAAAATTTCTGAATTTTTTAGTAACTTTAAACAAAAGTGAACTAAACTCAACAAAATAGATAGCAACTACTCCTACAAGTGCCTAGAGCCTATATCATGCATCAAAACTACTTGGAACCACATAAATTTGACATGCAAGCTCAAGAACAGGGACACCTAAGTAGCAAAAATATGCAATGAATAAAACATTAGAACAAAAACTAATTGGACCAATGGACGAGTCACATACCAAGGAACAATCCCCCAAGCAGTTTTGTGACAGGTGCTTTGAGCAAGGACATCGAAAATGGCAGCAAAATGAGCTTGGACTCGGGTTTGAGCTGGATAATGATGTTTGTGGGAGGAAGAAGGAGTGTGTGGGTGCAGGAATAAGTGGAGGAGGGCCACCATGGGCCAACGAGGCAGGGGGCGCGCCCTCCACCCTCGTGGCTAGGTGGATGCCCCCCTGTTGTGTTCTCAGTGCCAAATATTCTCAAATATTCCATAAAAATCATATTTAAATTTCGGGGCATTTGGAGAACTATTATTTTTGGGGTATTTTTATATTGCAAGAATAATTTAGATAACAGACAAAAAATACTATTTTTATTTTATTTAATATAAATAACAGAAGGTAAAAGGAGGGTACAGAGAGTTGTGTTTTCTAAATTCATCCATCTCATGATCATCAAAAGGAATCCATTAACAAGGTTGATCAAGTCTTATTAACAAACTCATTCCGAATAACATGGAACCGAAGAATTTTCGAATAACACTAGGTTACCACAACGGGGATATGCACATCCCCAATAATAAGAATATCATATTTCTTCTTGACAGTAGGAAGAGGAAATTCAAAACCTCCAAAAATAATCGATGGAATTTTTCCAATAGAATTGATACTGTGGACTTGAGGTTGTTTCCTCGGAAAGTGTACCGTATGCTCATTACCATTAACATGAAAAGTGACATTGCCTTTGTAGCAATCAATAACAGCCCCTGCAGTATTCAAAAAGGGTCTTCCAAGAATAATGGACATACTATCGTCCTCGGGAATATCAAGAATAGCAAAGTCCGTTAAAATAGTAATGTTTGCAACCACAACAGGCACATCCTCGCAAATACCGACAGGTATAGCAGTTGATTTATCAGCCATTTGCAAAGATATTTCAGTAGGTGTCAACTTATTCAAATCAAGTGTACGATATAAAGAGAGAGGCATAACACTAACACCGGCTCCAAGATCACATAAAGCAGTTTTAACATAGTTTCTTTTAATGGAGCATGGTATAGTGGGTACTCCTGGATCTCCAAGTTTCTTTGGTATTCCACCCTTAAAAGTATAATTAGCAAGCATGGTGGAAATTTCAGCTTCCGATATCTTTCTTTTATTAGTAACAATATCCTTCATATACTTAGCATAAGGATTCATTTTGAGCATATTAGTTAATCGCATACGCAAAAAGATAGGTCTAATCATTTTAGCAAAGTGCTCAAAATCCTCATCATCCTTTTTCTTGGATGCCTTAGGAGGAAAAGGCATGGGTTTCTGAACCCATGGTTCTCTTTCTTTACCGTGTTTCTTAGCAACAAAGTCTTTCTTATCATAATGTTGATTCTTTGATTGTGGGTTATCAAGATCAACAGAAGGTTCAATTTCTATATCATTATCATTGCTAGGTTGAGCATCAACATGAACATTATCATTAACATTATCACTAGTTTCAAGTTCATTACCAGATTGTGTTTCAGCATCAGAAATAGAAATATCATTTGGATTCTCAGGTGTTTCAGTAATAGGTTCACTGAAGCATGCAAAGTCCTATCATTCTTCTTTTTCTTCCTTTTAGAAGGATTAGGTGCCTCTATATTATTTCTCTGAGAATCTTGCTCAATTCTCTTAGGGTGGCCTTCAGGATACAAAGGCTCCTAAGTCATTTTACCAGTTCTAGTAGCCACTCTAACAGAAAAATCATTATTCTTACTATTCAATTCATTGAGCAAATCATTTTGAGCTTTAAGTACTTTTTCTACTTGAGTGGTAACCATAGAAGCATGTTTACTAATAAGTTTAAGTTCACCTTTGGCATTAGCCATATAATCACCCAAGTGTTCAAGCATATCAGCACTGCATTTTAATTCTCTACCAAAATAAGCATCAAAGTCTTCTTGCTTAACCATAAATTTATCAAACTCATCTAAGCATGGGCTATCAAACTTAGTAAATGGGATTTCAGCTTCATCATATATAGAGAGAATTTACCTTTACTACCTGTGTCGGGTTATCAAGACCATGTGTTTCTTCAATAGGAGATGGATTAAAATTATGCATGTCTTCAATGAGCGGTAAATTAAGACCATGTATTTCTTCAATAGGAGGTAAATTCTTAACATCTTCAGCTTTAATACCCTTTTTTCATGGATTTCTTTGCCTCTTGCATATCTTCAGGACTGAGAAATAGAACACCTCTCTTCTTCGGAGTTGGTTTAGGAATAGGCTCAGGAAGTGTCCAATTATTTTCATTAGTTAACATATTATTTAATAGAATTTCAGCTTCATCTAGTGTTCTTTCCCTGAAAACAGAACCAGTACAACTATACAGGTAATCTCTGGAAGCATCGGTTAGTCCATTATAAAAGATATCAAGTATTTCATTTTTCTTAAGAGGATGATCAGGCAAAGCATTAAGTAATTGGAGAAGCCTCCCCCAAGCTTGTGGGAGACTCTCTTCTTCAATTTGCACAAAATTATATATATCCCTTAAAGCAGCTTGTTTCTTATGAGCAAGGTAATATTTAGCAGAGTAGTAATAAACCATATCCTAGGGACTACACACACAACCAGGATCAAGAGAATTAAACCATATCTTAGCATCACCCATTAATGAGAACGGAAATATTGTAAGGATATAAAAGTAGTGAGTTCTCTCATCGTTAGTGAATAGGGTAGCTATATCATTTAATTTAGTAAGATGTGCCACAATAGTTTCAGATTCATAGCCATAAAAAGGTTCAGATTCAACCAAAGTAATTATATCAGGTTCAACAGAGAATTCATAATCCTTATCAGTAACATAGATAGGTGAAGTAGCAAAAGCAGGGTCAGGTTTCATTCTAGCATTAAGAGATTGCTGCTTCCATTTAGCTAATAACCTCTTTAGATCATATATATCATTGCAAGCAAGAATAGCTCTAGCAAATTCTTCATCCAGAACATAACCCTCAGGCACAACAGGCAATTCATATTTATTAGGGGGAGAGTCTTCATCATCACTTTCATCAATATTATCAGTTTCAATAATTTCATTCTCTCTAGCCCTAGCAAGTTGTTCATCAAGAAATTCACCAAGTGGCACAGTAGTATAAAGCATAGAGGTAGTTTCATCATAAGTATCATGCATAGCAGAAGTGGCATCATCAATAACATGCGACATATCAGAATGAATAGCAGAAGCAGGTTTAGGTGTCGCAAGCTTAGTCAAAACAGAAGGTGAATCAAGTGCAGAGCTAGATGACAGTTCCTTACCTCCCCCCGTAGTTTAGGGATAAATCTTGGTTCTTGGATCTTTCAAGTTCTTCATAATGATAAGCAGATATAAATCCCAAGTGACTCAAAGAATAGAGCTATGCTCCCCGGCAACGGCGCCAGAAAATAGTTTTCGAGGGTAGAGTATTCAACCCAAATTCATTGATTCGACACAAGGGTGCCAAAGAATGTTCTCAATTATTAGCAGCTGAGTTGTCAATTCAACCACACCTGGAAACTTAATATCTGCAGTAAAGTATTTAGTAGCAAAGTAATATGACAGTAGTGGTAACGGTAGCAAAAGGTAACGATAGCAAAAGTAATGTTTTTGGTATTTTGTAGTGATGATAGCAATAGCAATGGAAAAGTAAATAAGCGAAGAACAATATATGGAAAGCTCGCAGGCAATGGATCGGTGATAGAGAATTATGCCGGATGCGGTTCATCATGTAAAAGTCATAACCTAGGGTGACACAGAACTAGCTCCAATTCATCAATGTAATGTAGCCATGTATTTCGAATATAGTCATACGTGCTTAAGAAAAAGAACTTGCATGGCATCTTTTGTCCCACCCTCCCGTGGCAGCAGGGTCCTAGCGGAAACTCAGGGATATTAAGGCCTCCTTTTAATAGAGTACCGGACCAAAGCATTAACACATAGTGAATACATGAAGTCCTCAAACTACGGTCATCACCGGAAGTGGTATCGATTATTGTCACTTCGGGGTTGCCGGATCATAACACATAGTAGGTGACTATAGACTTGCAAGATAGGATCAAGAACACTCATATATTGATGAAAACATAATAGGTTCAGATCTGAAATCATGGCACTCGGGCCCTAGTGACAAGCATTAAGCATAGCAAAGTCATAGCAACATCAATCTCAGAACATAGTGGATACTAGGGATCAAACCCTAACAAAACTAACTCGATTACATGATCAATCTCATCCAACCCATCACCGTCCAGCAAGCCTACGATGGAATTACTCACGCACGGCGGTGAGCATCATGAAATTGGTGAGGGAGGATGGTTGATGCTGATGATGGCGACGGATTCCCCTCTCCGAAGCCTTGAACGGACTCCGGATCAGCCCTCCCGGGAGGTTTTAGGGCTTGGTGGCGGCTCTATATCATAAAACGCGATGAATCCTTCTCCTCTATTTTTTTCTCCCCGAAAGTGTATATACAGTTGGAGTTGAGGTCGGAGGAGCTCCAGGGGGCCAGAGAGGTAGGGGGCGCGCCTAGGGGGCAGGCGTGCCCCCCACCCTCGTGGCTAGGGTGTGGGGCCCCTGGTCTTGATCTTTTGCCAGTATTTTTTTATTATTTCCAGAAAGATGCTCCGTGGAGTTTCAGATCATTCCGAGAACTTTTGTTTCTGCACATAAAGAACACCATGGCAATTGTGCTGAAAACAGTGTCAGTAAGAGTTAGTTCCATTCAAATCATGCAAGTTAGAGTCCAAACCAAGGGCAAAAGTTTTTGGAAAAGTAGATACGAGGGAGATGTATTACTCCGCGGAGTTCTTGCAGCTCTACGAGCTCAGCATCGAAGCGGCCAACGACGACGAGAAAGTCATGGCGAACTGGTTTCCCATGGCTCTCAAGGATGGCGCCCGCTCCTGGCTCCAGAACCTGCCATCGGGCTCGATCTCCTCTTGGGATGAGATGCGCAACCGCTTCGTCACCAACTTCCAGGGCACTCGCAACCGCCCGCCAGCTGCGGGTGACCTGCGCCGCGTCAAGCAACAACCAGGAGAGACCCTCCAGAAGTACATCCAGCACTTCAACAATGTCCGCCTCAAGATCCCCAAGGTGACAGACGAGGCCATCATCTCTGCATTCTCTGATGGCGTCTGCGACGTCAAGATGAAGGAAGAGCTCGCTATCCACGAAGAGCTGTGCATGTCCCTAGAGTTGTTCAACCTGGCGACCAAGTGCGCAAGAGCTGAGGAGGGCCACCTCTCCCTCCTCGAGCTCGCAGCCGCAGACCCGGAAGAGAAGAAAGCCAAGGCCAAGGACGTGAAGCACAAGGGAGCAGCCGTGCTCGCAGCGGAACCAGACACCATGCGTGGCAGAGACCAACTAGAGTCATCCATGAGCAGCCATTCGTTCTGCGCCTTCCACAACCTGAATACCCACAACACCAGCGACTGTCAAGAGCTCAGAGCCATTCACGAAGGGCGCTTCGGTCGACGCCCCGAGCGCGGCGACTGGGGCTACGGCCGAGGAGGAGGACGTGGTGGCGGACGCTGGGCCCCCACTTGAGCCACGCCGCAGGCCGCAGCCAGGCAAGTCTGGGCACCCCCGTTCCTAGAACGCCGACATTAGCCCCCGGGCCCAAGGCGCGCCCGGGCTTGGCCTAGCAGGGTAGCGAAGGTGCAAGCGCGAAGCGCCGCGGGCCCAAACAGCCTGTGGCCTTGGGCGCCGCGTGGCGATTGATTGGACGTGGGCGTATGCACTTCCCCACGACGCCTTGTTACGCGCCCGGCTAAGCGGACCCGTAGTTGCACATAGTTGTTCCTCCTTTCGGCTGCTCACCCGCCTCCTATCTTTCCTTCTTCTTTGAGCTCCAGCCTCCGCCGCCAATCCGACTCGAGTTCTTCCTCCTCCTCACCGCCATGGCACCGACGAAGAAAGGAAGGGGAAAGAAGCTCACGCCTTCGCCCCGCACACCTCCAGCGGCGACCCCCGCTGTCGCCCGGTCGATCATACTCAATCCAGAAGCTTTGGACAAGGTCCGCTCCGCCCTTGCAACTATCTTCAACGAGTGCGGCAGGACCACGGCCTGGCATGCGTCCCATGCCTCCCTTGATAGGATCGTCACGGAGGTCCGATTCTTCGCCAATGCCCTATGGGCGGGTCTGGTTCCCCCCTTTTCCGCCTTCTTCAACGCGGTGCTCTCCCATTATCAGATCCGCATGATGCACCTCGGGCCGGAGTCCATTACTCTTCTGGCTGTCTTTGCTTTTGTTTGTGAGGCGATGATAGGCATTCCTCCTTCCGTGGCCCTATTGCGCCACTTCTTTTCCTTGCGCCTGAGTGACCCCACTCAGTGCTTAGGGTGCGTGAGCTTCTTCGCCGTGCCAGAGATGGCCGCTTCAGGGATCGACTTCAGCCTTCCTTCTCCTGAGGCCAAGTTCAGAGAGCGGTGGCTGTACATGGACGTTGGAGTGCCCAACCCTCTACTCTCGCACCCAACCTCGCCTGCTGTTCCTCATGAGGGTTGGGACCATGAGGTGCTCGCGAGCCCCTGGCTCG
The DNA here is from genome assembly GCF_018294505.1 of Triticum aestivum. Taxonomy (NCBI): domain Eukaryota; kingdom Viridiplantae; phylum Streptophyta; class Magnoliopsida; order Poales; family Poaceae; genus Triticum; species Triticum aestivum. The sequence goes on along the minus strand of NC_057803.1, from coordinate 376,951,978 downwards.
CCTTCGTCTGGCGCTGCTTCTAGACTTTGAGGGCGCTCAATGTGACAGCGCCCAAGGTGGTGAAGGAGTTCCTCCAATGTCGCATTGCTCCTCTTCAGCGCCACTCTCGCCGGATGTGGGACTTTGCGGGGCATAGAGACCGCATGCGGCTTCAGGAGGAGGACTTGGCGCCTGAAGTGCTGCGGATGGTGCTCAAGGTCTTGACCGGCGATCCTTCCCCAGGCAGCCTTCAGAGTAATGGTGTCCTCTTGTATCTTTGCTCCGGCAGGGCCGATTTTGTGAGGCAGATGCCCAGCTTCGACGAGTGGGGACTGCGCCATGCTGGCTTCATGGGGCCCAGCGAGAAGCCAGCCGTCGTGGTTGCTTCCCCTGCCGCCCACAGCAGTCCTTCTTCGGGCGACAGGGCAGGGAGACGAGAACTGGCAGGAGTTAGGGCAACCGATGTTGAGGTGCCGACGCCGCGAGAAGTCTTGAAGGCAGCGTCTCCCGAGGCCCGCCCTGTAGCGGCATCAGGTGCGGAGTCGCGGCCTATGGTTCCTGCGGCCGGAGCTTCCGAGCCCCCAGCCGTTCCTCCCGAGGCGACGCCTGAAGGCGCCCCCCAGGCTGACTCCTCCAGCGCTGATCATCTTGACGCTTCTTCTGCACCAGAGGCCGGCCCCTACGCCGTGCGCCTAGGTCGGTTCCGCGTAGACTTCGGGGCCCTCCGCAAGAGGAAGGAGGCCTTGGGTGGCAATGACTGCCCTTGTCGCTTGTTGAAGCACAGGAAGTACTTTGCCATGGATGAGTAAGTCTTCTTCTTTCCTTGCTCATTTACTTTTCTATCCCTGTGACTGATTGTGGCCCTTTCAGGCCCTGCCCTGCGAAACTCGCCAGGTCAGCTCAGGAGCCATCCCCCCAAGCTTCGCTTTCTCCGCTGGCCCTGGGTTCGGCGAGCTTGAGCGGCACCCCTGCTGCCAGACCGGTCGGTGGAGTGGTCCGTTCTATAGGGCACCTCGAGCATGCGTGCCCGCTGTCCTTTCTTCATGAGTCCTTCTAGGGCACATCTAGCTTGCCCTGCGTTCCTCCTCTGATCATAGATGGTGAATGGCTGAAGTCTGTCTTTGCCTCCTCCTCCGTGGGTGGACCGATGCCAGGCCAGATTCTCGGAGAGTTCCGTTCGGCGATGGCTAGGGCGCCAGCCCCCAGCTCTGCGCCGGGAGGGGGCTTGCCGCCTTGGGGCCCTCTGCATGCTCCGGTGGAAGAGGCTGATGCGGATGACGTGCTCAGGCGCGTCCGGGAGCGACGCGCCCTTCGTGAAGAGTTCCTCCGGAGGGTGTCAGATGCAGTGAGCCGGATCGGGGCAGACCTTGCTAATGAGGATTCGCGCCTTGAGGCCGAAGGCTTGCGCCTTGCTGAGGAGAGGCACAAACTAAAGGTAGCCATCGCCCTCGCGCGTCACCAACGTGATCTCGAAAATGCAAAGGCTGAAGCGTCGCTGGCAACTTCGTAGGAGGCCTGCTCCTAGGCCGTTGAGGAGGCTCAGGAGGCAGACCGACAGCGCAAGGATGCGGGGGAGCGCGCACGGGGGCTCCAAGCCTGGAGTAACTCCCTAGAGAAGCAAGTGGAACTGCGCCAGGCGGCCCTTGAGTTTATGGGGGTGGCCTCTATTGACCGGGAGGAGCTTCTGAACCGCCAGGAGGCGCTGACGCTGGAGGCCGCCGAGCGTAACCTTGACCTTGAGCGGTTGGAGACGAGGGAGTGCCTGGTGGCCCAGGCAGAGGATGACGTTGCCGCGCGTGAAGTCCGGTCCCAGGAAGAAGTCGATCGCCGCGTGGCGGAAGCTCGCTCGGCCTTCGAACGCGAATACGAGACGAGGTTGGGGCTGATCAAGGCCAAGGTTGAGGGCAGGACCGCAGCCCTCAGGGCCAAACTGACCGAAATGATGCGGCGTGCGGACTCCTCCGCAGCCGCCCTCAACGTGGCGCAGGCGGAGCTGTCCTCTTCCCTGGCCGAGCAGCTTCTTCTCCAACAGAGGGTTGATGACACCGAGGCCGTCGCGCAGCGGAATGAGGACGAGATCCGTCGGCGGCGGGTTCTGGAGCATGTGCATGCCCCCATGCTTCAAATGCTGAGAGACAGGGCCAACACAGCTTTGGGCTATATCTGCGAGGCTGCCGCTAAGGAGCCGCACGAGGTCAACTACGCCGGCAACCTCCAATTTTTCAACGATGTGGTGACGCTTCTGGAGAGCCGATCTGCAAGGTCCCGTTGGCTTGTCGAAGAGAGGAGCCGAGCCTTGCTCGGGCGTGCCTTCTCCCGCGTCTTCAGCCATCTGCAGGACAGGGACCCCTACTTCGACTTCGATGCTACCATCGCACCCGTGCCCATTGCCGTTCGAGGTGACCTAGCGCAGTGGGTGGAGGACAACGTGGACGCCCTTGTCAGGGCCTTTGCGTCTGATGACGACGGCGTGGTTGTAGGCGCCAATGAAGGCGGCGTTGTGGACGAGCCTGGCGCTGGTGGAGATGCTGGCGGAGGCAATGTCGACGATGCCAGTGATGCTTCCGAGGATGCCCAAGAAGACGTGGTGAGTGATATGTCCGACTGACCGCATGTCACTTCTGTTTAACCTGCACGAAGAAGGTTCGGGCTTGGCCCTGAAGGATATAAGAGCATTTTGGGAGGGGAAGCCCCTCATGTAAAGGTTTGCAATTAGTACCCTGGTAAGCATTATGTTGCGTGTGAACTTAGCCACTGGCCCGGTTGAAAGGATCAATATGGTTGACTAGAGGGGGGGTGAATAGGCAACTAACAATTTTTTAGCTTTTCTTTAACAAGTTAAAGTTTGCATCAAAATAGGTTGTCTAGAAATGCAACTAGGTGAACAACCTATATGATGCAATGAGGATAGGTACACAAGCAAGCAAGAGATATAAAACAAGTAAGCTTGCTTAAATAAAGGCACGAGATAACCAAGAGTGGAGACGGTGGAGACGAGGATGTGTTGCCGAAGTTCCTTCCCTTTGAGAGGAAGTACGTCTCCGTTGGAGCGGTGTGGAGGCACAATGCTCCCCAAGAAGCCACTAGGGCCACCGTATTCTCCTCACGCCCTCACACAATGCAAGATGCCGTGATTCCACTATTGGTGCCCTTGAAGGCGGCTACCGAACCTTTACAAACAAGGTTGGGGCTCTCTCCACAACTTAATTGGAGGCTCCCAACGAAACCACGAGGCGTCACCACAATGGAATATGGCTCCGAGGTGACCTCAACCGTCTAGGGTGCTCAAACACCCAAGAGTAACAAAATCCACACAAGAAAGTATGGGGGAACCAAATATCCTTTGGTGGAAGTGTAGATCTAGGTCTCCTCCTTCAATCCCTAGCAAATCAACAAGTTTGAGTGGCTAGAGAGAGAGATCGGGCAAGAGAGCTTGAAAGGCATCAATGGTGGAGTGAGAGAGGTCAAAGGTAGGTGTGGCAGGTGGGAGAAGCTCCCTTATATAGTCACCCTCAATTTCCAACCGTTACTGCGATTTTAGCACTACAGTGGTACAACCGGTCCTCGTCCCGGTACTACCGGGACTCACGGTGTATCAGCAGAACCCTACCAAGCGGTACAACCGGACCAGGGGGGCGGTAGTCCGGCTAAGAAAAATAACCGGACTAACCGCCTGGCCACCGCACAAACACCGCATCAAAACAGGAGCTTGACCGGTACTTGGGCGGTGCCTGGCCGGAACAACCATATGGCCTTGAGCTCTTCGGTGCCTAAGTCCTGAGCGAAAGAACCGCTCGGACCACCGGTGGTACCGGTCATCGTGGAACGACCGGACCAACCGGGCCACTACCGCCCAACAACCGCATCAAACCAGAAGCGAGAGCGGTACTGGAGCGGTGCATGGACGGAACCACCGCCCCAGCTGTTGCAGAGCATGGTGGCGGTACCACCACCCGGAAGCAGCGGTACAACCGCTCGAGCACAGCTGGTGAGCGACAAGACCCAGCGGTATAACTGCTCCAGAGAGCGGTACAACCGCTGGGCAGAAACAGTGAGCAGAAAAGAAAAGAGGGGAAGAGGCAAGGAAAACTCTCTCTCTCACACACACCTGAGGAAGGCAAAGAGAGGGTGAGAAAAGTGTACGTGAACTGATTCCCCCAGAGCTTCCTAATGAGGATTCCCTCTTGATAGTACGGGTACTCTACGACCAAAGAAAATAAAACCGTAGAGGACATGTCTTCGATCTTTTCCTTCGAGAGGTAATAGCAATCCGATGTAAGCCTAAGCATCGAGAACCTGAAACATAAAGCACACGTTTAGACCACCAAGGGTTGTCATCATCATCCAAAACATAAAGTTGGGAAATGCCCTTTCAATCTCCCCCTTTTTGGTGGATGATGACAACAACACGATTTGCAAGAGATAAGTCAATGAAATCTAGACGGAACTCCCCCTGAATGTGTGCCCCAACAAGTACTAGCTGTTAGAAAGCATGAGCACACTTTCAGGACTAGACTCCCCCTAGATTTTATAGACTCATCACTCTGAGCTCAAAAGGATAGACAATATAATACTTAGAGGCAATAATAACGATAAAGACCTACGAACAGAAAGGTAAACGGAGTAGCAAGTCTCACACACAGCACGAAACGAACCAAGTCCACAAACAAACACAAAACACGAGAACAAGAGAAAACAACCCAAGAAAATCCCCGAGACCTATAGAACCCTCTCCCCCTTTGGCATCAAGACACCAAAAAGGAAAAGAGAGAAGCTAGCGACCCAAAGCTCAGGCATCCTCCTCTGACTCCTCAGTCGCATCTGGATCTTCATCATCAGAGTCGTCATCGTCGTCATAATCAGATTCTTCCATGGCATTGTCCGCTACTGCAAACGAGGATGATGGCTGGGGAGGGGCTTCATCATCAGTCCAGGTGCTATGGGTAGAGATCCAACGCTCCTCTGGGGTGATGCTCATCAGTCATTTGGCGACGCCTTGCAAGCTTCTCATTGACATGTGCATCATACATCTTCTTCTGGATGTCAGCCTGGAGACAAAAGGTCTTCTTCACTTTGGCAGTAAGTTTGGCCACCCACGAAGGCTTGGCCCCTGGCTCCAGCTCAAAGTGCTCATCGTCAGAAGTAGCATAGACATCTTCAGTAGCATGTTCAGGGAAGCGAGGCTCGGCATGCTTCTTCTTCTTAAGGAGCTTGACCTCATGAACAGTGAGGTTGTCTGGAGAAGTGAGGAGCTCTCCAGGACGACGAACAGCCCACACAGAGTTCAGAAAGCACATGACAAACGGAGCGTAGATTGGGACTTTACGGTAGATGACCATGTTGTACATCTCATGCCACAGCCAATTGGATACATCAAATGTTGCCCCTGTCCCCACCATGGTCTTCATAGCAACCATCAAATCAACTAGATAGCCATGAATCTCATCTTGATTGCCCACCTTGGGCAAGAGCACATTGCGGAACACTTGGTGCATGATGTACAAAGGGGCAAGCTTCTCCTTAGGCATGGACTCAGGAAAATCATGAGGGCGAATGCCACCCCTTCCTTGCAGACCGGTATCCTCGTACCCAATAGCATTGCAGAAAGCCCTCCAGGGAACGTGAAACAATTCATCGCGACACATGAAGGTGAGAGTGCGCGCATCATCTTCTACAAAATGAACCGTGGCAAAGAACTGATGGATAAGTTGAACATCAAAGTCACAGTTGACTGACATGATCTTGGCAAGATCAAACTCCTCGCAGAGAGCTAGTGCCTCACCAAAATACTCCATGTTGTTTCTCCAATGATCAAAATCAATTGTCCACTGCTTGGCATATCTGTTCTTGTTGTGCTCAAAGAGTTCATGAACAATCCGCACTTGCTGTCACGACCGGTTTTCCAATAAAAATATTTATTGAAAAGCCAATCTTTTAAGTCCAGTATGAGAGAAATCCTCCACACTGGCAGACAAATTCTTGATACAATAAGCCAGTAGCATAAAATATATTACAGGGTCGAACTACGGTTGCTCAACCAAAGTATTACAAGCACGCCAATATTTATACATAATGGTGGACACGACACAGGGGTGTGGAGGCATACTACTGACTCGAGGATAGGACGGTGGTGGAAAAACACAGCGGGGAGAGAAATACAAGACTCTACGTCTGTCATCTCATCGAGCGTCGAGGAGGGGCTCGATGAATTTATTTGGTAGCGGAAGCGGATATAATACAGTGACCAAATCCAGGGTCGCACAAGACTGACTGGGACTCCTCTAGGTGTCGGACTCGCTATCAAACTCTTCATCCATGAGATCGCCTTCGTCAGCATCTGGCCAAATCAACAAGCCAGTGAGTACTTTGAAAGTACTCGCAAGACAGTTCGGACGTAAGATATAACAAATGCATGCATGGATGCGACATGATTAATTCATCAATGCACATTAAAATAAAATTAGCATAATGGGGTAAGAAAAAGGGGAAACGGCGGTAGTCCGCCTGAAATCCCAACATAACACAAATAAAGACCGATCGGGTGTCTGAAGCGACGTCTCGAAAGGTGAACAAATAAAAATAAGGAAAAAAATGATGCCACAGTCGGGCGTCTTAGCGACACCACATAAAGGGCTTTAAAAGAAATGCCACAGTCGGACGTCTGAGCGACATCGCAGAAAGGGCTTCAAAAGAAATGCCACAGTCGGACGTCTGAGCGACATCGCAGCAAGGGCTTTAAAAGAAATGCCACAGTCGGACGTCTGAGCGACATCGCAGAAAGGGCTTTAAAAGAAATGTCACAGTCGGACGTCTGAGCGACATCGCAGAAAGGGCTTTAAATGAAATGCCACAGTCGGACGTCTGAGCGACATCGCAGAAAGGGCTTTAAAAATTCATCAGTAAATAATACTTATAATAAACATTCAATCCATGAGCATAAACGGGTTAGTCCATCCACAGGGATAATCATTCAACCGGACTTAGCACTCATGCGATTCACCGGAGTCTCTGTCATCAAAGCTGACAATCGATTAGGATAAGATGGAACGAAACTTGACATGGAAGAGATGATTTGGAGGAATATATGACTCTGCAGAGTTTGTACAAAATTTTTCCCACAGCCAACGGATTTCCGTAGTCATGAAGGACTAGTTCCGTTTATGGTATTTCGGAAGAAAACACAGCTAACCGGTACACACCCATCCTACCTCTCGATGCTAGGAATCACCCTAGTCATCGTCCAAGAAAAACTTTTGAGACGGGGAGATCACAATCTCGAATAGCATGGAATCAAATTTATATACGCGCGCTTTAAGGGGTGCCCCCCTCTCGGTCCCAACCGGAAACACCCATGCCCCCTGACCGGATGACTGGCTTTAATCCAGGGCCATGGAACCATCATCACGGCCTCTCCTCTTTGGTGTGTACCATGAAAGTGGTTTGCAACTTACTAAACCATATTCCTTGCGGAAAACATGTGGTAGTACAAGGAAGGAAATGATAGGTACTGGACCGATATGGTTTGACACTGAAGTCACATAGTCTGGCGTAAGACTGGCATGCTACCACACTGCCGTCGTACCCATCCTCATGCCAACACATGGCCATTCATATTCACATTCATCCACGTATGGATCATTGAACTTACTCACCTTATTATCACATAAAATAACGTTCATCGGTATGCTCACCAACATGCCATGAAACTAACTAAATGCAAAACATGCCAAGACACTCATCATATCAAAAGTTCAAACATGCTTGCCTGGTTCAGAGTAGTCGGAGCCTAGCTCGGTGAAGTTCGCGGCTCCGTCACCTCCTTCGGTATCTACGGTTTAAAGAAAATATATGCGCTAACGTAAATACCAAGGAGAGCACAGAAGGTAAACCAAATATTTTTCAAATAAAGCTGATAAAAAACTAGACAAAATTTTAAAGAGAACAGAAAAACAATCAATCAAAAATACTTTTCTGATTAAAAGTTATAAGGTTTTTTGTCCAGGGACTTATCTGTAATGAAACAGAAGATTTCCAGGGGCTAGTTTATAAAAACAGAAAACGCTTCGGTAGCGACTACGCCAGCCCGAAGAGAAAACGCATTTGGCAGTAGGCGTTTCCAGATAACGTTTCGTTTAGAAAGGACAGAGAGGCTGACAGCGGGTCCCACTTGTCATGTTTAAATTTTCAAATGGGAGGGACGAGGCTCGTCGGCGCCCGAGAGCTGCTGTGGTCGCCGGCGGCGATCCACGGCGAGGCATGGGGATCAGAGGTTACCAATGTGCTCACCGTGTCCTTCCGCAACGGTGGGTGGTGGTGTTGGTCGCCGGTGAGCACCACGTCGACGGCGGTCTCAACTCCGGCGGACGGTGGTTTGGGCGTGGATGGAGCTCGTCGGAGAGGGCTGCAAAGATTAAATTGAGGTGGGGGTTAGACTACTGGGTGCAAGAGAGGGCTACGGACGAGGTTTGGGCGCCGGAGGTGGCCTCACCGAAGTGAATCGAGCTGGAGGCCGAGGCGGATCGGGGCGGCCGGAGCTGGGGAAGGAGACCTCCTCGAGGTCCCCCTAGTGGCCTGGCAGGGCTTTGGTGAGGAGTGGTGATGCTGCGTGCACGAGGGTGAGCTCGGGGCCCTTTTTATAGGCGGCCCGAGGCGGTTGCCGTGAACGGAGATTTCCGGCGAGCGATTACGGTGGCGCAGTGCTCGGTCGGGGTGGTTAGGGAGTCGAGCATCATCACGGAGGTTCAATGGGTCCGTTTTAGTGCTAAACTGGCCGAGGTTTGGGTGTTTGGGTCGAGCTCGACGGAACGGGGCGGCGCGGGCCCGTCGGCGGCAGAGAGCACGCTCCGTGCGTGCTGCGCCACGGCGACGGTGCCGCATGCATGCGCTGGCACGGAGACGGCCACGCGGAGCTACCAGAGGATTTGGGCGGCGCCGAACGGCGTTGCGCCGCCGTTCTCCTCCCTGTCGGCCATTACGGGGAGCCGGCCGCTGCAAGACACGCCGGCGCAGGCGGGCCAGGGCGCCACCGACGCTAGGGTCGCGCCAAGTGCACGTGTGAAGCTTCGGACAAGCAAGCAAGGCCGCGCGCAACGTGCCAAGTGCACTGTGGCCGCGTGACTGAAACTGTCGAAACTGAAAACTGAATTTAACTGAATTTCTGAAAGTGTAAGGAAAACAGTGCATGCAAGGTGTTCGACAGAATGATCCAGGCATGTAGGGATTTTTTCTTGAGCTGATTTTTGGTGGAGTGGCTTCTCATTGCTCAAATAGGCTGCCTGAATTTTGGTGGAATTTTTGGAGGAGTGTAGATATGAATTTCACCAAATTTGGCAAATCTGGTCCAAACTTGCAGAGACTGAATTTTGAAAGATTTGAAAAGAGGAGGAGTGGATCACGATGGTTCTGGGTTGTGGGTTCAAAGGACAATCCAGGAGAATTGGTTTGAGTTCAAAACTCAAATGAAAAAGTGTACTTGCTTTGAAAATCCCTCAGGCTCCAAATAATTTTCAGAATTGAATTGAGGGGGAAAATAATTTGAGAAAAATCCAAAACTTGTTTGGATTAGTTGGGACAGAGAACTTAGGTTGATCACAAGGTGTGGGGGAGGTTTTGGAGGGGTTTTACCACATGGGCAAAAATGCCAAGTCATGGTGGTTCCAAGATATGAAAATCCCAAATTTCATGGAGTTTCACTTAAAAAAAATAGAACAAATTAAAAGCTCCCAAAAGAAAGAAAAAAAATTAAATTAAATTTTTAGAGGGAACCAACAGAGAAGAAGTTTGCAAAAGATCAACCACCAAACTTTGAAAGAAATAAAATCCCTGCCAAGGCAAAAGGAGGTTTTTAAGAGGAAGGTTTTTTTCTGAAAAAGAAAAATTAAAAAAAATCTCTCCTCAAAACCACAAAGTTTTTGATAAAAACCAAATAAAAAAAATTTGGAGTGTCACAACACCTACCCCCTTAGGAAAAATCTCGTCCCCGAGATTTCAGCTGATCCTTAAATAAGTGTGGATCCTCTGTCCGAAGAAAATCCTCGCTTTCCCAAGTTGCTTCACTGTCGGTGTGATTGCTCCACTGGACTTTGAAAAACTTGATGGTTTTCTGTCGGGTCCTCCTTTCAGACTCCTCTAATATTCTTATGGGACGTTCTCGATAAGTGAGGTCTGGCTATATGTCAATGTTCTCATGAGCTACTTGTTTCTCTGGGTTGCTTACGCACTTCCTTAATTGAGACACGTGGAACACGTCGTGAATGTCGGACAAGTCTTCGGGTAAGTCTAGCTGGTAGGCTACAGTGCCTCTTCGTGCCACTATGCAAAATGGTCCAATGAATCTTGGTGCTAATTTTCCTTTAATCTTAAACCGTTGCAATCCTCTCATCGGGGATACTCTCAAGTATACGAATTCACCGGGTTCGAAGCTGACCCTACGATGTTTCTGATCATAATAACTTTTCTGTCGACTTTGAGCGGTCTTAAGTCGGTCCCTGATTAACTTGACTTTTTCCTCGGCTTCTCTGAGCATATCTGGTCCGAAGATGCGGCTGTCTCCGGTCTCTGACCAATTTAACGGGGTACGACATCTCCTTCCGTATAGGGCTTCGAAAGGAGCCATTTGCTGGCTGGCCTGGTAACTATTGTTGTATGCGAACTCGGCATATGGCAGGCTATCCTCCCAACAGGTTCCATAGGTGAGGACACATGCTCTCAGCATGTCTTCTAAAACTTGGTTTACGCGTTCTGTTTGTCCATCAGTCTGTGGATGGTATGCGGTACTGAAGGCTAGTTGGGTTCCCAGAGCCTGTTGTAATTGCTCCCAAAATCTTGAGACGAACTAAGTGCCTCTGTCGGAAATTATAGTCTTCGGGACACCGTGCAGACAGACTATGCGAGAAAGATAAATCCTGGCAAGCCTCTGAGTGTTGTAGGTCGTTTTCACTGGAATAAAGTGTGCTACTTTGGTCAACCTGTCAGTGATGACCCATATGGCATCATTCCCGTGTCGTGACCGAGGTAATCCGACAATAAAATCCATCCCTATTTCATCCCATTTCCACTCAGGTATTTTGTTAGGTTGCAGTAGTCCGGCTGGTCTCTGATGTTCAGCTTTTATGCGTTGACATGAGTCGCAACATGCAATGAAAGCGGCTATGTCCCTCTTCATACCGTGCCACCAAAATCTTTCCTGAATATCCTTATACATTTTGGTTCCTCCAGGGTGGATCGAATATGGAGTGGTTTGTGCTTCAGTTAAAACTTGCTGTTTAAGGTCTTCTATGTTTGGCACGCATAGCCTTTCTCCGTACCATAATATTCCTTCATTGTCTATGACGAATTCCGAGGCCTTGCCCATACTCAACTTCCTTTTAATTCCTTCAATGCTGGGGTGACCGGACTGAGCCTCTTTAATTTTCTCCACAAGGTGTGGTTGTATTTCCAAGTTTGATATGGTGCCTTCTGCTACCATTATCAAGTTGAGCTTGACAAATTCTTGATGGAATTCGGGCCTCAAGCTGTGCAGATAGTTCCCGTCGGAGCTGGGGTTCCGACTCAGGGCATCGGCCACTACGTCTGCTTTCCCTGGATGGTAATGGATACCAACATCGTAATCCTTTACCAATTCTAACCAGCGGCGTTGCCGTAAATTTAGTTCTGGCTGCATAAAAATGTATTTGAGGCTTTTGTGATCCGTATATATCTCACATCGATTCCCAAGTAGAAAATGCCTCCATTCCTTGAGTGCATGAATAACTGCTGCCATTTCTAAATCATGAGTGGGATAATTTTCCTCGTGTTTGCGAAGTTGCCTTGAAGCGTAGGAGACAACCTTGCCTTCTTGCATCAACACGCATCCGAGACCCTTTCTGGATGCGTCACAAAATACTTCAAAATTCTTGTGTATATCGGGTACAATTAATACTGGTGCTGTTGTTAATTTCCGCTTTAGCTCTTGGAAACTTTTCTCGCAGGCTTCTGTCCATTCAAACTTCTTATCTTTCTTGAGTAACTGTGTCATAGGCTTGGATATGGTGGAAAATCCTTCAATAAATCTGCGGTAATACCCTGCCATTCCCAAGAAACTTCGTATGTCTGTTACGCTGGCTGGTGACTTCCAGTCAAGCACGGCCTTGACTTTCTTTGGGTCCACTGCTATACCGTCTTGAGTCAGTACGTGGCCTAGGAAACCTACTTGTCTTAGCCAAAATTCGCACTTGCTGAACTTGGCATACAATTGGTGTTTCCTTAGCTCTCCTAGTACAATCCTGAGATGTTCTGCGTGCTCTTCTGGTGTTTTGGAGTATACCAGAATATCGTCGATGAATACTACGATGAATTTGTCCATAAACTTCATAAATACTTTGTTCATGAGGTGAACAAAATATGCCGGGGCGTTAGTTAATCCAAATGGCATCACTGTGAACTCGTACAGTCCATATCTAGAGGTGAAGGCTGTTTTGGGGATATCTTCCGTTCGTACCTTCAATTGAAGGTATCCTGACCTTAAGTCAATTTTTGAGAATACCTTGGCCTGAGCAAGTTGATCAAACAAATCGTTTATCCTTGGCATCGGGTATTTGTTTTTGACTGTGACCATGTTAAGTGCTCGATAGTCGATACACAATCTCAGAGTTCCATCCTTCTTCTTGGCAAATAAAATTGGTGATCCCCAAGGTGAGGAGCTGGCCCGAATGTATCCTTTATCCAGTAATTCCTTTATTTGCTTCTTCAATTCGATCAACTCGGATGGTGCCATTTGGTATGGTTTCTTGTATATGGGGGTGGTTCCTGGTACTAGCTCAATGCCGAATTCTATTTCTCGATCTGGTGGCATGCCTGGCAGCTCTTCAGGGAATACATCTGGAAATTCACACACTACTGGAACCTTGTTTAGCTCAGAAACGTCCACCTTATTTAATCTCGGTTGCCGGGGTCTTTTTCCTTCCTTGGCTGATACTCTTATTGTCTTCCCTTGGTGGTGTGTGAGAATCACGGTCCTGTTGAAACAGTCGATAAAACCTTTATTGGTGGTTAGCCAATCCATCCCTAGGATGACATCCAGTCCTTTATTTTCCAATACAATAAGATTTGCGTAAAACTCCAATCCTTCAAACTCAATGACCACATTCTGACAGTAATTCTGAGAAACTTGCTGAATCCCGGGGGACTTGATTATTATGGAGTTCTCCAAAGGAAGCATCGAAAAATTATTTTGCAAAGCAAAACTTTTCGAGATGAAAGAGTGAGAAGCTCCAGAATCAAACAAAACCATTGCAGGTATTGTGTTGACAGGAAACATACCGAGTACGATATCCGGAGCATTTTGTGCCTCCTCTTTGGTTACGTGGTTCAGATGACCCTTCCTGTGGTTATTGTTGGGATTGAAATTGTTTCGTTTGGGCGCTGAATTATTGCCGCCGTTGTTCGGCTTTGGGGTTGAGTTCCTTCGCTTGGGGCACTGTTTGGCATAATGCCTTTCTTCTCCACAAGCGTAACAAGTAACGCCGGGGCGATAGGTGAATTCCTTGTCCCTTGCATGAAAATTCTTGATTGGGCGTGAGACATTGGATGAGAATTTGGGTGTCCCACCCTTTTTAAAATCTATCTTGCTTCGGTGATTGCGAGTGTGATTAGTCTGGTCCCTTTTTCGCTTGCGGATTTCTTCCAGACTGCGTCTCTCATTTTCCAGAGTAATGGCCTTGTCCACCAGCGTTTTAAAATCAGGAAAAGTGTGCACGACCAGTTGGCATTTAAGCGCGGGCGCCAGACCGTCAAGGAATTTCTCCATCTTCTTGATTTCAGTCATACGCTCTTCATTGGCGTAGCGGGACAATAGAGTAAATTGACTGTTGTAATCTGACACTGTCATGTTCCTTTGTTTGAGGTCATCAAATTCTCTCTTCTTGATTTTCATAATACTCTTAGGAATATGTGCACCACGGAAACCTTCCTTGAAATCATCCCAGGTTATGTCATTTTCGTTGGGATGCATGTGCAGAAAATTCTCCCACCACGATGCGGCTGCTCCTGTGAGATAGTGTGGAGCATATAGTACTTTCTCGAGATCTGAACACTTTGCAATAATTAATTTCCTCTCCATATCTCGAAGCCAGTCCTCGGCTTCAAGAGGCTTGTCAGTGTGAGAGAATGTTTGAGGATGTGTCTTCTGTAGCTCAGATAACTTGGAATGTTGCTAATACTGTCCATGATGATTCCCCATGTTGATGACTTGGTTCATCATCTCGCGATGTTGTTGCTGACTCTGTTCATAAAGGCGGCACATTTGTGAAAGTGCCGATTCACTGCCTTGTTGGCTTGACTGTCCCTGAGTGAACTCATTGTTGGGTTGAGTATCATGAATTTCCTCTGGTGGAGTTGGCATGGAACGTGTCCAAGGACGAGACATTTTTCACTCTGGGGATATATTTTGTAAAACCCATAAGAAAAGCGGAAAGAGTCGCAAAAACAAATCCATAAAATGCATAAAGCTGGCAAATAGAATTAAATAACTCAGCTTACTTAAGAAAAACAAATCGACTTGCGCACGGAGAAGGACTGCTCATTACATATCCTACACGCGGGCGGTAATTATACAATACATCACTCAGGATATGCGTACATAATCCTGACATGTTATTTAGGCTAGTGCACTTCTCCAGATCCTACATGATGCGCAAACAGGCTACTTCTCACAACCTATGTACATATCTTACAAAGCGGCACATTACATGGCAGCTAGGCGTACTCAGGCAGAAATGTTGACGACCTCCTTTGCCCTGCCGAGGGCGAGGCATAGCGAGGTTGGGGACTCGACTTCCTCCTCGCTAATGGGCTCCATACGTGTAGTGTTGCGCAGAGCGGGCGGAGCGATTGCCAGGGGCGGAGCAACACGTACAGGAGTGGGCGCGAAGGTTGGTGTAGTGCGCGCTGGAGTGGGTGCAATGACTTGGTTAAATTCTTCGGTAGAAGGCAGGCGACGAGTAGGCGTAAAAGATGCTGACGACGAGACAAAAGTCGGTGGTGGAGCGATGGGTAGGAGCTCCCTCCTGTTGGCAGCACAGCCATGGACTGAGTCCATGCGGGTAGCTACGAAGTCGTCCACCAGGTTGTCGAAGGCTGCCTCCAGGGCCCGGAGATACTCAATGAGCATCTCAAAAGCCTCGTCTCGTTCTCCTCTGGGGCAGGAGTATGCGTAGTGACAGGTGTAAGGCACATGGCACGGAAGATAACGGTAACGACGAGTCTTCATCACGGGAAGGACATCCCTGAGACGAGCTATCGCCTCGCGGGCTGCCATCTGCATAGCATGCCCCTCCGTAGGCATGGCTCTTCCCACGAACCGGAAGCGGCGTGACTCACCATGCCCTCCCCTGAACTGCACCGCGGCCTGGTGCATGGTCAGACTGTCGTTGACTCGGTGCTGGTAGAGTGTGAAGACTGGGCGCACGGATGGCCCCATCGCGACCTGAACGATGAAAGAAAGAAGCTTGACGAACCCATCGGGCACGTTGGCGAAGGTCTGAGATTCGCAGCTGACGTCGGCCATCTACAAAAGTAGGCAAAATTCTACAGGGTCAGATCATAAATTTATGCTGACTGGCAGAAACTGACTACAATTGCAAAAGCATAAAATAGCCCTGTCATGCTAATAACTAATTAGCGATCGCACCTAGTGGCTTCCTACAGTCAGCCTGGCTCTGGTACCAAGCTTGTCACGACCGGTTTTCCAATAAAAATATTTATTGAAAAGCCAATCTTTTAAGTCCAGTATGAGAGAAATCCTCCACACTGGCAGACAAATTCTTGATACAATAAGCCAGTAGCATAAAATATATTACAGGGTCGAACTACGGTTGCTCAACCAAAGTATTACAAGCACGCCAATAATTATACATAATGGCGGACACGACACAGGGGTGTGGAGGCATACTACTGACTCGAGGATAGGACGATGGTGGAAAAACACAGCGGGGAGAGAAATACAAGACTCTACGTCTGTCATCTCATCGAGCGTCGAGGAGGGGCTCGATGAATTTATTTGGTAGCGGAAGCGGATATAATACAGTGACCAAATCCAGGGTCGCACAAGACTGACTGGGACTCCTCTAGGTGTCGGACTCGCTATCAAACTCTTCATCCATGAGATCGCCTTCGTCAGCATCTGGCCAAATCAACAAGCCAGTGAGTACTTTGAAAGTACTCGCAAGACAGTTCAGACGTAAGATATAACAAATGCATGCATGGATGCGACATGATTAATTCATCAATGCACATTAAAATAAAATTAGCATAACAGGGTAAGAAAAAGGGGAAACGGCGGTAGTCCGCCTGAAATCCCAACATAACACAAATGAAGACCGATCGGGTGTCTGAAGCGACGCCTCGAAAGGTGAACAAATAAAAATAAGGAAAAAAAATGATGCCACAGTCGGGCGTCTTAGCGACACCACATAAAGGGCTTTAAAAGAAATGCCACAGTCGGACGTCTGAGCGACATCACAGAAAGGGCTTCAAAAGAAATGCCACAGTCGGACGTCTGAGCGACATCGCAGAAAGGGCTTTAAAAGAAATGCCACAGTCGGACGTCTAAGCGACATCGCAGAAAGGGCTTTAAAAGAAATGCCACAGTCGGACGTCTGAGCGACATCGCAGAAAGGGCTTTAAATGAAATGCCACAGTCGAACGTCTGAGCGACATCGCAGAAAGGGCTTTAAAAATTCATCAGTAAATAATACTTATAATAAACATTCAATCCATGAGAATAAACGGGTTAGTCCATCCACAGGGATAATCATTCAACCGGACTTAGCACTCATGCGATTCACCGGAGTCTCTGTCATCAAAGCTGACAATTGATTAGGATAAGATGGAACGAAACTTGACATGGAAGAGATGATTTGGAGGAATATATGACTCTGCAGAGTTTGTACAAAATTTTTCCCACAGCCAACGGATTTCCGTAGTCACGAAGGACTAGTTCCGTTTATGGTATTTCGGAAGAAAACACAGCTAACCGGTACACACCCATCCTACCTCTCGGTGCTAGGAATCACCCTAGTCATCGTCCAAGAAAAACTTTTGAGACGGGGAGATCACAATCTCGAATAGCATGGGATCAAATTTATATACGCGCGCTCTAAGGGGTGCCCCCCCTCTCGGTCCCAACCGGAAACACCCATGCCCCCTGACCGGATGACTGGCTTTAATCCAGGGCCATGGAACCATCATCACGGCCTCTCCTCTTTGGTGTGTACCATGAAAGTGGTTTGCAACTTACTAAACCATATTCCTTGCGGAAAACATGTGGTAGTACAAGGAAGGAAATGATAGGTACTGGACCGATATGGTTTGACACTGAAGTCACATAGTCTGGCGTAAGATTAGCATGCTACCACACTGCCGTCGTACCCACCCTCATGCCAACACATGGCCATTCATATTCACATTCATCCACGTATGGATCATTGAACTTACTCACCTTATTATCACATAAAATAATGTTCATCGGTATGCTCACCAACATGCCATGAAACTAACTAAATGAAAAACATGCCAAGACACTCATCATATCAAAAGTTCAAACATGCTTGCCTGGTTCAGAGTAGTCGGAGCCTAGCTCGGTGAAGTTCGCGGCTCCGTCACCTCCTTTGGTATCTACGGTTTAAAGAAAATATATGCGCTAACGTAAATACCAAGGAGAGCACAGAAGGTAAACCAAATATTTTTCAA
Source organism: Triticum aestivum (assembly GCF_018294505.1). NCBI lineage: Eukaryota > Viridiplantae > Streptophyta > Magnoliopsida > Poales > Poaceae > Triticum > Triticum aestivum. Next base: position 376,934,272 of record NC_057803.1, on the reverse strand, counting down.
ATTAATCTGATAAAAAACTAGACAAAATTTTAAAGAGAACAGAAAAAGAATCAATCAAAAATACTTTTCTGATTAAAAGTTATAAGGTTTTTTGTCCAGGGACTTATCTGTAGTGAAACAGAAGATTTCCAGGGGCTAGTTTATAAAAACAGAAAACGCTTCGGTAGCGACTACGCCAGCCCGAAGAGAAAACACATTTGGCAGTAGGCGTTTCCAGATAACGTTTCGTTTAGAAAGGACAGAGAGGCTGACAGCGGGTCCCACTTGTCATGTTTAAATTTTCAAATGGGAGGGACGAGGCTCGTCGGCGCCCGAGAGCTGCTGTGGTCGCCGGCGGCGATCCACGGCGAGGCATGGGGATCAGAGGTTACCAATGTGCTCACCGTGTCCTTCCGCAACGGTGGGTGGTGGTGTTAGTCGCCGGTGAGCACCACGTCGACGGCGGTCTCAACTCCGGCGGACGGTGGTTCGGGCGTGGATGGAGCTCATCGGAGAGGGCTGCAAAGATTAAATTGAGGTGGGGGTTAGACTACTGGGTGCAAGAGAGGGCTACGGACGAGGTTTGGGCGCCGGAGGTGGCCTCACCGAAGTGAATCGAGCTGGAGGCCGAGGCGGAACGGGGCGGCCGGAGCTGGGGAAGGAGACCTCCTCGAGGTCCCCCTAGTGGCCTGGCGGGGCTTTGGTGAGGAGTGGTGATGCTGCGTGCACGAGGGTGAGCTCGGGGCCCTTTTTATAGGCGGCCCGAGGCGGTTGCCGTGAACGGAGATTTCCGGCGAGTGATTACGGTGGCGCAGTGCTCGGTCGGGGTGGTTAGGGAGTCGAGCGTCATCACGGAGGTTCAATGGGTCCGTTTTAGTGCTAAACTGGCCGGGGTTTGGGTGTTTGGGTCGAGCTCGACGGAACGGGGCGGCACAGGCCCGTCGGCGGCAGAGAGCGCGCTCCGTGCGTGCTGCGCCACGGCGACGGTGCCGCATGCGTGCGCTGGCACGGAGGCGGCCACGCGGAGCTACCAGAGGATTTGGGCGGCGCCGAACGGCGTTGCGCCGCCGTTCTCCTCCCTGTCGGCCGTTACTGGGAGCCGGCCGCCGCAAGACACGCCGGCGCAGGCGGGCCAGGGCGCCACCGACGCCAGGGTCGCGCCAAGTGCACGTGTGAAGCTTCGGACAAGCAAGCGAGGCCGCGCGCAACGTGCCAAGTGCACTGTGGCCGCGTGACTGAAACTGTCGAAACTGAAAACTGAATTTAACTGAATTTCTGAAAGTGTAAGGAAAACAGTGCATGCAAGGTGTTCGACAGAATGATCCAGGCATGTAGGGATTTTTCCTTGAGCTGATTTTTGGTGGAGTGGCTTCTCATTGCTCAAATAGGCTGCCTGAATTTTGGTGGAATTTTTGGAGGAGTGTAGATATGAATTTCACCAAATTTGGCAAATCTGGTCCAAACTTGCAGAGACTGAATTTTGAAAGATTTGAAAAGAGGAGGAGTGGATCAAGATGGTTCTGGGTTGTGGGTTCAAAGGACAATCCAGGAGAATTGGTTTGAGTTCAAAACTCAAATGAAAAAGTTTACTTGCTTTGAAAATCCCTCAGGCTCCAAATAATTTTCAGAATTGAATTGAGGGGGAAAATAATTTGAGAAAAATCCAAAACTTGTTTGGATTAGTTGGGATAGAGAACTTAGGTTGATCACAAGGTGTGGGGGAGGTTTTGGAGGGGTTTTACCACATGGGCAAAAATGCCAAGTCATGGTGGTTCCAAGATATGAAAATCCCAAATTTCATGGAGTTTCACTTAAAAAAATAGAACAAATTAAAAGCTCCCAAAAGAAAGAAAAAAAAATTAAATTAAATTTTTAGAGGGAACCAACAGAGAAGAAGTTTGCAAAAGATCAACCACCAAAGTTTGAAAGAAATAAAATCCCTGCCAAGGCAAAAGGAGGTTTTTAAGAGGAAGGTTTTTTTCTGAAAAAGAAAAATTAAAAAAAAATCTCTCCTCAAAACCACAAAGTTTTTGATAAAAACCAAATAAAAAAATTTTGGAGTGTCACACTTGCATCTCATTCCGGAACTGAACAGTGGTCCAACAGGGAGCAATGGGAACCCCATACGGATTCTTTGAGCGGTAGGCTTCCCAATCCTTGGCTTTCCAATGATGCAATGGCATGACAACATGTTGCTTAGCAGCTGCAGACTTTTCACGGCGAGTGGGCTTGGTGGGAATCACAACTTCTTCATAATCTGACACAACCTATCGCAAGGTCCTTCGTGCCCTCTTCTTGGTCTTACGAGGAGCAGAGCGAGAACTAGAGCCACCTGAACACACACACACACAAAAAGAACACACAAAAACCCAACAAGGATGAGAGGATTGCACCCACTAGCAGAAAAGGAACAAGTTGCAACAACAGAGAAGATAGAACAGTGCTTAGTGGTTGATATACTCCGGCTGTACCGGATCTTCCGCCGATAGCACCGCTCCAGCGGTTGTACCGCCCGTAGGGGCAGTACAACCGCAGACAGTGGCACTACTAGGGAAGATAGATCTAACCGAGTCATACGAATCACACAAGTAATATTCCGAATTCTAAGTGTTGCAAACAAGACAGGAGGCTAACAAAAAACTCTTCTAAGCCATAGAACGAACACTAAACGCGGAAAGATGGGTAAAGCCCTAGGCAAGGAATAACCCTAAACAAACATCTAGAGGCAAAGAACACGAGGCATTACCACCATCCATGGGAAGAGATCGGAAGGCCTCCACGGAGAGAATCCACGAAGAGCCAACGATCCGAAGCGCGAGACGCACTCCGGGGCAGGGGTAGAGATGGCCGGCGGCTAGGGCAAGAAAAAGAGGAACGAGGACGAAGGGAAAAAGACAGCCCTTCAGCCCCGTCGAGTATATATAGGCCCGTACGCACGCCCCGGTAGAACCGCTTAGGGGAGCGGTTGTACCGCTCGTCTGGTACAGACCGGTGGATGGAGGCGGCACTTCCGGTGCCTGGAAGGTAGCGGTAGTACCGCACGGCAACAACCGGTAGAACCGGACGTGGGTTACCGTGGGATTGTGCGGTGGAACCGCCCAGGCACCGAACGGAAACCCTTGGGACAGCACAACCCGGTACCAGTGGTAGAACCGCTCATGGTGCTGGTTGTACCGCCCGACCACCTAAGCCCAAGCCAAGATCAAATGAGTGCAATCCGAAGGGAGGAAGAAGGTGCATAAAAACAGGAGAGAAACAACACCCTAGGAGAACCTAACACAAAGAGCAAAGAGAGAAAGAGAGAAAACAACACGAGGGCAGCAAGGCTAACTCCAACTCCCCGAAGAGAGGACGGTGGCCGAGGCCACCTATGTTGGGGTCAATTGGTATGGCACCACGAAGAATTATCCTTGGGTCCATGACCAAAACTCGTCTTTGAAGCACAAGTACCATCAAATATGGCTAATGTGAAAGACACAATCAATTTATGCATAATGGGGGGAGGGAGAGTTCATTGAGAGAACAACACTCCCCCTATGTCCATGCCTACACCTAAACTAGACAACAAGTTGAGCGTGGTAGGGTGTGCAAGGGTTCAAGCCACATTGCTCGAATCAATGATATTTAGCTCATGCCTTAACTCGCGAAATCTTGCTTCATCCATGGGCTTCGTGAAAATATCTGCAAGGTTGTCATGAGTGTTGACATAGTTGAGCTCGATCTCTCCTCGTCTAATGTGATCCCGGATGAAGTGATACCGGATCTCAATATGCTTCGTCTTGAAATGTTGCACCGGATTGAGAGAGATCTTGATGGCACTTTCATTGTCGCACCAAAGAGGAACTTTGTCACAAGTGACACCGTAATCCTTTAAAGTTTGCCTCATCCATAGGAGTTGAGCACAACAACTACTGGCGGCAACATACTCCGCCTTAGTGGACGAGAGAGACACACAACTTTGCTTTTTGGAAGACCAACTTACCAAAGAGCAACCAAGGAATTGGCACCCTCTGGAAGTGGACTTCCTATCCACTTTATCTCCCGCCCAATCAGAATCCGAGTACCCTACAAGCTTGAAGTTTGATCCTCTAGGGTACCATAGGCCAAAGTTTGGGGTATGAGCCAAATATCGAAAGATTCGTTTGACCGCCACATAGTGACTTTCCTTAGGTGCGGCTTGAAACCGTGCACAAATTCCCACACTCAACATGATGTCCAGTCTAGATGCACAAAGGTAAAGCAAGGATCCAATCATGGAACAATATACCTTTTGATCCACCACTTTACCATTGGGATCTAAGTCAAGTTGGCACTTGGTGGGCATTGGAGTGGAAGCCGGCTTGACGTCACTTAGCTTGAATCTCTTGAGCATGTCTTGAGTGTATTTGGATTGATTGATGAAAGTTCCTTCTCTGCTTTGCTTCACTTCGAACCCTAGAAAGAACTTCAACTCTCCCATGGAGGACATCTCGAACTTTGAGGTCATGAGAGCGGCAAATTCCTCATTGAAAGCTTTGTTAGGAGAACCAAAGATAATATCATCAACATATAATTGGCACACAAACAACTCCCCTTTGACCTTCTTAGTAAAAAGAGTGGGGTCGATTAGCCCAACTTCAAAACCACGGTCTTGTAACAACTCGGTAAGGTGGTCATACCACGCACGTGGGGCTTGTTTAAGGCCATAGAGCGCCTAATCGAGTTGATACACATGATCGGGAAACTAGGGATCCTCGAACCCGGGGGGTTGCTTGACGTAAACCAATTCATTAATGGGACCATTAAGAAAAGCACTCTTCACATCCATTTGTTGTAACTTAAAATTATGATGAGAAGCATATGCAATTAACAAGCGAATGGATTCAAGACGAGCAACGGGAGCAAAGGTTTCACCGTAGTCGATACCCTCGACTTGGGGGTAGCCTTGTGCTACCAAACCAGCCTTGTTGCGAATGATAATCCATTGGGCATCTTGCTTGTTCTTGAATATCCACTTGGTTCCAATGACATTGTGGTTCCCCGTTGGCCTTGGCACCAATCTCCACACTTTGTTGCGCTAAAAGTTGTTGAGTTCGTCGTGCATCGCATTGAGCCAATCCGGATCTTCTAGCGCCTCATAGACCTTGTGGGGTTACACACAAGAGACAAACGCGTGATACTCACAATAATTTGCTAATTGTCTACGAGTGCTTACCCCCTTTCTTAAGCTTCCAAGCACATTCATCATGAGATGATCCTTGGTGGAGAGCTTGGATGTAATCTTGGCGGCACGACGCTCTAATTCCTCCTCGGTGGTGAGTTGAGGAGCGGTTACTTGATCATCTTGAGCGCCGTCATCAACTTCTTCTTGATCTTGTACATGCTCAGGGGAGAGAACTTGACCTTGGGCATCACTTGGTGTGTCAACACCGTCTTGAGTATGATCTTGCCCTTGGTCTTGTTCATGAGGTTGAGGGCCTTCACTTTGTTCTTCGGAAGCATGTGGGCCTTGGGTTGGTGATGGCTCCACTTGAGTGGAGCATTGTCCTTCTCCTTCGGCCACAGGGGTTCCTCAATGGGTAGGATAAAGCCAACACCCATTCTTCTTATGGCTTGAGGAAGAATTTCATCACCTACATCACAAGTGCCACTTTACTCCACTTGGGAGCCGTTATTCTCATCAAACTCCACGTTACACGTCTCCTCAATAAGTCCCGTGGATTTATTGAGGACACGGTAAGCATGAGAGTTTGTAGCATAACCAACAAATATGCCCTCATGAGCTCTAGCCTCAAATTTAGACAACCGAACACCTTTCTTGAGAATGAAACACTTACACCCGAACACCCGGAAGTACTTGAGGTTGGGCTTGTTACCCGTGAGTATCTCATATGGAGTCTTGTTCAAGCCCTTGCGGAGGTAGAGCCGATTGGATGCATGACACGCGGTGTTGATGGCTTCGGCCCAAAAGTTGTACGGAGACTTGAACTCTGCCATCATGGTCCTTGCCGCATCCATCAACGTCCGGTTCTTCCTTTCCGCTACACCGTTTTGTTGAGGGGTGTATGGTGCGGAATATTGATGCTTGATTCCCTCATCACTAAGAAATTCATCCAAGGTGTAGTTCTTGAACTCGGTGCCGTTGTCACTTCTTATTGTCAAGATCTTTGCATTGTGTTGACGTTGTGCTTCATTTGCAAAGTCAATGATGGTTTGTTGGGTCTCGCTCTTCCTCTTGAAGAAATACACCCACGTGTACCTTGAGTAGTCATCCACAATCACTAAGCAATACTTCTTACCTCCAAGACTATCGAAGGATGGAGGCCCAAAGAGATACATGTGAAGGAGCTCCAAAGGCCTCTTTGAATAAATGATAGTCATGGGAGGGTGAGCCTTCTCATGTAGCTTTCCTTCGATACAGGCACTACAAGCACAATCTTTAGCAAAACTAACATTTGTTAGTCCACGGACATGGTCCCCCTTGAGGAGACTTTGCAAAGATCTCATATTGACATGGGATAAACGGCGATGCCAAAGCCATCCCACATCAACTTTACCCATTAGGCATGTCGCAGTCTTAGTGGGTCGCTCCGAAAAGTTAATCACATATAGACCGTTCTCGACATGCCCAACAAAGGCTACTTTAAGAGTCTTGCTCCACAAGAGGGCCACGGTATCGATATCAAAGAAAGTGGCAGAGCCCATGATTGCAAGTTAACGAACGGAAAGTAAATTGTATGCAAGGGACTCAACAAGCATGACCTTCTCGATCGTGAGACCATGAGAGATGACCACCTTGCCAAGTCCCAATACCTTAGAAGATGAGGCGTCACCCCACTCGACATTGGTGGGCATAGATGGAACCTTGTGCACATCCACCATCAAGTCCTTGCTTCTGGTCATATGATTTGTAGCTCCGCTATCAAGCAACCATGATCCAGCACCAGAAGCAAACACCTACAAGAGATCAATGCTTGGTTTTAGGTACCCATTTTGTAATGGGTCCTTTGATGTTAGTAACAAGGGTCTTAGGAACCCAAATAGACCATTCAATGTATTCATGAAGAGAACCAACAAATTTGGCATAAACATGCCCATCACTAGCACGACATAACACATAAGAAGGATTAAAATCGCCGGCTTTGTTGGGAGGGGTGACATTGCCCTTCTTGACCACACCTTCCTTGGCCACACCTCCCTTTTGGTTGGTCAAGAGATCGTTGAGGTTCTTCTTGCCTTGTATGCAAGTCGCAAGACCTCTCTCAAGTTGCTCCTTCAACTTAGCATTTTCCTCAACAAGATGTATATGCTCACAACACTGGTTAGTAGCATTTGCATTATCAATTAAAACCATATGAGGAAAAGTTGCTTTCTCCTTAGTTAGCTTCACTTGGAGTTGATCATGAGACTCCTTGAGACTAGCATGAATACCCTTCAAGGCCTTGTGGGCCTTGTCAAGTATATCAAACTCCTCTTTGAGTCTAGCAAGATCAACCCCGAGTTTGGCCTTCTCGGAATTTAGCACACGAGAAACAACGAGGGCATGATCATTATCTTTCCCTAACTTAGCATGATCTATGTTATGTGACGCCTCAAGAGCCAAACGAAGACCACGCTCTTCCTCAAGAGCATTGGAGAGATCCGAAATCTCATCGGCATAGTCACGACTATGTCCTTCCATCTTAGAGTTGGTGTCTTCGTGAGCCTCGATCATGTCATTGGCCTCACCAAGTTGTTCCAAGAGAGCAATAAAGTGCTTCTTGGATTTTCCCTTGAGTTTGCCCATAAAGGCCTCAAACTCGTTAGCCTCCACATTAGCTCCCTCAAATTCATTAATGCTATCCATTTGGGAAGGATGATTAATGATGGTAGTTTTGATGTTGGAGGTTACCTTGTTGGTGGCTTTAGCCATGAGGCACTTGGCGATGATGCTCTCGTTGGGTGAGTCGAAGAGAGACACCCGTGACGTTGTTGCAATGGCAACGGAGGCCATGGCTACCGACTCATCATCTTCGTCATCGTCATCATCCTCATTGTACTCTTCTTGCACAACCAAGGCCTTGGGATGAGTCTTCTTGGTGAAGTTGTTCTTGTTGGGGAACGACTTGGCCTTGTCCTTTCGGATGAGTTTGCCACCGTTGTCTTCCCTCTTCTCATACGGGCATTCCGCAATGAAATGACTCACGTTTCCGCAATTGTAGCAAGTCCTTGCACGTTGCTTGTCCCTTGTACCACTCGAGTTGTTTTTGCTAAAGTTTGGCCTTGAGTTTTTCTTGCTCCAAAATTGCCTTGAAGCAAGTGCCATGTGTTCATGATATGCATACTTCGTATCTTCGGGGTTGCTCTCCTCTTCTTCCTCTTCTTCGTCTTCCACTATGAGCTTGGCCTTCAATGCAAGGTTAGGCTTCTTTGCCCGTTGAGAACGGAGCACCGCATTGTCGGCGGTCTTGTCCAAAATGTTCATGGCCACAAACTCATCCAACACTTCGCTTGAGGTCAAAGTGTGGAAGTCCGGTCTTTGACGAATGACGGAGGACATGGCCTTGTGATAGGGCATCAATGCCTTGTGGAATTTGCACTTGATCCAATTGTCATCCGTGTCCTTGCTCCCGTGATCTCGTAGTGAGATCGCGAGTTTGGTTACTCTCCGATAGAGCTCACGAGGTTCTTCATCTTCCTTCATTGCAAACTCATCGGCCTCATCTTGTACCACTTCATAGTTGGAGCGTTGAATGCTTGAGCTTCCCCGGTAGAGAGACACGACACAATGCCATGCATCTTTGGCCAAGGTGAAAGGACGAAGATGAGGTAGGTCTTCGGGTGGAATAGCATCTTGAATGATGAAGAGAGCATTCTCATTGAATTGATTGTCCGCGGCTTCTCGAGGAGTGAAGTTGCTTGGATCATGTGGATAGAAACCTTCTTCAATGATTCTCCAAAGGATAGTGTTCACATGATTTAAATGTCGTTTAAAGTGGTAAACCCAAGAATCAAAATCCTCATTTTTCACAATCTTAGGGGGAGGACCGGCATGATACAAATGAGTGGAAGGAACCGGTCCACCATAAACAAGTGGTGGTTCCACATGGGCAAAGATGCCGGTGGCATTCTTGCCACTAGAAGAAGGAGCCTTTTCACTACTACCTTCCCCCTTGTCGGGGATAGCATCCGTCACCTTGTTGGCGGGATCACCCACTTTCAATGGTGCGGTGGATAGTTTAAGCCCCTCAAGAAATTTAGTAAACATGCTTTCGACTTCGGTCATCATGGAGGTTTTCAATGTCTCCAAGGCCACATTGAACTCCTCACGAGAGACCGAAGTTCCCCCATCTCCCGTAGACGAGATCGGATTTACACCGGAGTGTTCCTCCACACCGTCTACGGTATCAACCATACTCTTTGGACGGTAAAGTCCTTAATAAAGAGACAAGGCTCTGATACCAATTGAAAGGATCGATATGGTTGACTACAGGGGGGTGAATAGGCAACTAACAATTTTTTAGCTTTTCTTTAACAAGTTAAAGTTTGCATCAAAATAGGTTGTTTAGAAATGCAACTAGGTGAACAACCTATATGATGCAATGAGGATAGGTACACAAGCAAGCAAGAGATATAAAACAAGTAAGCTTGCTTAAATAAAGGCACGAGATAACCAAGAGTGGAGACGGTGGAGACGAGGATGTGTTGCCGAAGTTCCTTCCCTTTGAGAGGAAGTACGTCTCCGTTGGAGCAGTGTGGAGGCACAATGCTCCCCAAGAAGCCACTAGGGCCACCGTATTCTCCTCACGCCCTCACACAATGCGAGATGACGTGATTCCACTATTGGTGCCCTTGAAGGCGGCTACCGAACCTTTACAAACAAGGTTGGGGCTCTCTCCACAACTTAATTGGAGGCTCCCAACGAAACCACGAAGCGTCACCACAATGGAATATGGCTCCGAGGTGACCTCAACCATCTAGGGTGCTCAGACACCCAAGAGTAACAAAATCCACACAAGAAAGTATGGGGGAACCAAATATCCTTTGGTGGAAGTGTAGATCTAGGTCTCATCCTTCAATCCCTAGCAAATCAACAAGTTTGAGTGGCTAGAGAGAGAGATCGGGCAAGAGAGCTTGAAGGGCATCAATGGTGGAGTGAGAGAGATCAAAGGTAGGTGTGGTAGGTGGGAGAAGCTCCCTTATATAGTCACCCTCAATTTCCAACTGTTACTGTGATTTTAGCACTGCAGCGGTACAACCGGTCCTCGTCCCGGTACAACCGGGACTCACAGTGTATCAGCAGAACCCTACCAAGCGGTACAACCGGACCAGGGGGCGGTAGTACCGGCTAAGAAAAATAACTGGACTAACCGCCTGGCCACCGCACAAACACCGCATCAAAACAGGAGATTGACCGGTACTTGGGCGGTGCCTGGCCAGAACAACCGTATGGCCTTGATCTCTTGGGTGGCTAAGTCCTGAGCGGAAGAACCGCTCGGACCACCAGTGGTACCGGTCATCGTGGAACGACCGGACCAACCGGGCCACTACCGCCCAAGAACCGCATCAAACCAGAAGCGAGAGCGGTACTGGAGCGATGCATGGATGGAACCACCGCCCCAGCTGTTGTAGAGCATGGTGGTGGTACCACCGCTCGAGCATAGCTGGTGAGTGACAAGACCCAGTGGTACAACCGCTCCAGAGAGCGGTATAACCGCTGGGCAGAAACAGTGAGCAGAAAAGAAAAGAGGGGAAGAGGCAAGAAAAGTGTACGTGAACTGATTCCCCCAGAGCTTCCTAATGAGGATTCCCTCTTGATAGTATGGGTACTCTACGACCAAAGAAAATAAAACCGTAGAGGACACGTCTTCGATCTTTTCCTTCGAGAGGTAATAGCAATCCGATGTAAGCCTAGGCATCGAGAACCTGAAACATAAAGCACACGTTTAGACCACCAAGGGTTGTCATCATCATCCAAAACATAAAGTTGGGAAATGCCCTTTCACCGGTGATGCGTCAACTAACTTGTGTACCTTCCGAGCCCGACGAGTCCCGAGCGGGCCCGTGGGGGCCGCTGCACCTCGGGTGTCTTCTGATTAACTTGTAGATTCCACGACGAAAACCTCTGAAAAGGGTGCGGTAACAACGGTCCTGGTTGTAAACGTGCCTGGCCCGGCCCGGCTCGCGAGGGGCTCGTGAGGGGGGGGGTCAGCCGATGTTGACTTTGGACGCAAAGCCGAAACCAGAACACAAGAGATTGCTCCAACGAGACTATACACCCCTTCCCCCAAACACACGCAAGCATCGAGCTCAAATCCAACTTAAATCCAAATCGAAGAACTTGTCAACAAGGAAAGGCAAAAGCAAAAGGCCGCGTCCGGCACCTAGTCTAGTCTTTGATGTCTTCTCACCAGCGCAGAGCTAAGTGCTGCCACTGGGCGTGGGCGGGAGCCCCCGAGGCCCGTGGGCGGCTCTCCAGAGACTCCGGGGCGTGTACATCCCCACTCATTATTACGTGAGAGTGTCACGGGCGGCGAGCTTCACAGGCACTGGGCCTTCTTCACAGGTACCGGCCTTGCTTCATATCGCCAGACGAGGGCCCCGCCTTGCGCCTCACTCTGCCGCCATCGACGGCGACAGGAAACCAGGACAACGCCAATGGGGCAGAGCGGTCGCCAGCGGTTCCCCCGACGACCACGGGTCCCCTGCCGGGGGTAGGCCTTGGGGCACCTCCCCGACAGGGGGCCTACCTCCTGAGAACACCTTGCTCTGACCGCCGCGGGGACGAATCCGAATCTCGGCCCCTCTCCTGCAGCCCCCTACGCGCTCCTCATGAGGGGTATGAGGCTGCAGAATTGGGGCAGCCACCTGCCGCGGTGACCTGTATATCCTCCGACCCATGGTTAGCATAAGCTTGCTCCTGAGGGATGAGTGGTACCCGATAATTGCCGTCGCTGGTGTGGCCATCAAGGCTCTCTTGTGGTTCCTGAAAGAGCTCAGCCCCTGGCGTCTCCTTGCCCCAGCCTGCCCCGAGGAATGAGCCATGATCTTCTTCCAGTGTGCACCCCTGATCCACCATGCGGGGCACGTAAGCTTCTGGGGCCACCGCCCCGTTGCCTCGCTGTAACGCCCCGCATGCCACGCAGCCTGGCTTGGAGCGCCGTCTTGGGGGTGATGGCGCGGCGGTCCGCCGAAGCCGAAGGCCATGGCGGGCACCCCGTCGCTGGCCTGAGAAGAGGCCGACACGACTTGTCGCCCGATGCCGGTGGTGGTGTTGACGCTGAATGGGCCCTGGTGTCCGCCTAAAGTTGCATGCGCGTGCACGACGCCGCCATACGGCCCGCCTTGGTCTGAGGTGGCAGCTGGACGCAGAAAGGAGGTGTCCCTGAGGCGGCGGCATCCAGGAGCTCGGTGACTCGCTCCAGCAATACGTCACGGCCGCCCTCCAGCAGCCGACACCGTAGCAGCTCTCGGGCTACCGTGAGCGCGACCCTAGAGTTTGCTTGCTCCCGTCGGGTGTACGGCGCCATGGCCGTGGCGTGGTTTGAGGCCCTTGCTGTGGCCCGCACCTGCCGTGGTGTGAGGGCAGGCGGCGTCTGGCCGCGTCGCCTGCGCCCTATAGCGCCCTGCGGAGCGCAGGCTGCCTGAGGCGCAAGGTTGAGGTCGCCCTGGGCCGGTGACATGGCATGGGCGGGCCATAGAGCCTAGCGGTCGGCGTTGGCAGCCGGGTCGCTTGACATCTGAACGGCGAGGCGATGGAATGCGATGCGGAGGAGGAAGGATTCCGGCGCACCCCTACCTGGCGCGCCAAATGTCATATTTCGGGTTTCGGCAGACCCTTGAGGTTCGAACACTGGGGTGCGCGCGGAGATCTCTCCCCTACCGATCTACGTCCAATCTCCACGCGTCATCTAAACTGGACACAACGAACAACACAAGGGACATGAGGATTATACTGGTTCGGGCCACCGTTGTGGTGTAATACCCTACTCCAGTGTGTGGTGTGGTGGATTGCCTCAGGGGCTGATGATGAACAGTACAAGGGAAGAACAGCCTCGCAAGAGGTGTTCTTGAGCTGGTGCGATGAACTGCTAGGGTGAGTTCAGTCGCCTCTCTCTCTCTGCTAGGGTTCTACCAGATCTCTTGCCATCTCTCTACTCTGTGGTGGCTAGCTCTATTTATAGAGGCCCTGGGCCTCTCCCCAAATAACAAGCGGGAAGGGCGCCAACAATTGGCTATTTTGAAGGGGAACATCTAGTACAAGTTATCGTGACCAAAGGTGATCTTCGGCTGCCAAAAGTACTGGTGATGACGCCGTCTTGGGCTCCGTGGTGACCTCCGTCCTACCGCTCTGCTGGTCTTGGTCTCGTTGCACCGGAATGGTAACCTTTGCCCGATGCCTTGGCCTATGCTTGCCCCCTTTGCACCAAAGGGGAAACAAGGACAGTGCGCAGGCCGGCGCCCGCCTGGTCTCGATAGTCATGGCTTGCGTCACGGGCTCCTCGCGAGGTACCCCTGCCTTGATCTCTCCGCCCCCTCGCGAGCCTGCCTGATGAGGCTGCCTCTGAGGAAGCTTCCAGTCGTCCGCCCCGCGAGAATTGGCCCCTCGCGAGGGTCTTGAGCTTGAGCTGATGAAGATGGGCGGCGCTGGGCCCCCACTTGAGCCACGCCGCAGGCCGCAGGCAGGCAAGTCTGGGGACCCCCGTTCCCAGAACACCGACAACCGGCATCGGATGAACATGAAAAACAATATGTACTAGCATTATTCCCAAGGTGATCACCTCGTTTGCAGCAGTTTCACATGTACTGCCTCCGGTCCTTTCTTGTCTGCATACAAGTTTTGTCTGCAGTCAAAGTATCTCTACTTTGACCAATCTTATACAAAAAAGTATGCACTTTCACAATGTGCGAAGTAAAAAGGAACAGAAGGAGTACAAAGAGTTTGAGCGGGTTTTTAACGTTTCTGTACATTGCAATCAAACACACAGGCCTCGCAATTCATAGAGAACATTCAAAACAATCGATGATTATGCATCTCAACGACTCACATGTCAGAGGCAATATTTACTTCACAACTAAAGAATAAAAAAAAATTGATCGACGCTGCTGACAGCAAGGGCGTCCCATTCAAAAATATCAAATGCATGTCTTGCTAAAATCAATGAGCAAAATTTGACAAGGTTGTCCCATTCCAAAATATCAAATGTGTCACACCCTAGCTAGTCCTTGCATTAGAGTGTGCATCATGTTTATTTTTCATCAGAAACTTGAAATGGGGAAGACAGAACCCCCAACACCCCCCCTGGAAACAACTAGGGTTTACTAAAAAATAATTTCAATGAACCTGAAATGCCCTTCTAAAATGTTCACCCTCTTTGTCTTAGGTTAGAACCTCTGGCAAAATTGGTGCACAATTTTCTAGGTCAACAGAAGGTCATTGAATTAAGTCATAAGTATTTGAATTTGGGCATTTAAATGCTATAAAATAATTTAAATGCTCAAATAATTCTGGGAGTAAATGTTTCCTGTTGGAAATATTCTAAACAGAGGCCACATTTATTTTCAGGATTTTTGGAAATGTTCTAGTATTTTAAATAAAGCTAAACAGTTGCAGTTTAATAGAAAACAGAAACTAAAACAAAAAAAGAGGAGAAAGAAGCCCACCTGGGCCTTACCTGGCTCGGCCCAGCCTACTGGCTCGGCCAGTCACCCCCTACCTCGCGCCAGGAGGCAGGGGCGCGTGCTCGCCGCGCGCCGGCCACGCGCCGGCCACCTCCTGCTTCTGCCGACGCTGGGAGACGCCCAAAGGACGCCACGCGACCCCCACGTCTCCCTCTCATCCTCTCGCACTCTCCCCCTCATCTCTCTCACTCTCCCCCGCGATGGCCGAGCACGTCCCTCGCTGCCGATCGCCGTAGTTGCCACCATAGCCACTCCCTCGCCCCTCCGACGAGCCCATCAGCTCCGCCTCGACTCCCACGTCCTCCCCACTGAGCCACGCTTCGCCCGAAGCCCTGCAACGCCGCCTTCGCCCTCGTCTTCAACCTCGGGCATCCGAGATCGCCGGCGACCGCACCTCTTCTCCAGCCCGCCCCCGAGCTCGCTGACCCCCTCTTCGACTCCGCTGTGAGCTCCTCTTCTTTTCCCCCTAATTCCCGTGCTCGATTACGCCTCGTAGCCACCGCCCCCTTCAAGCCCGAGCGCTCCTCGCCGCCGGCCATGTTGCCGTCGTGGCTACGGCCGTGCAAGCACGCGTCCGAGCGCCTCACCGTGCTCAGTGCAGCACCAGGAACCCGTAGCCACCACCAGCTCTTCCTCTCGTGCACCGTAGCCTCGAACCCGACTCCGGCGACCGCCAAGCTCGTCGCCGGCGACGTTTCTGGCCACCCCGAGCCCAACTACCACCACCAAACACTGCGGCTTGTTCCCAGCTACCCGTACATGGTCTCCACCATTGATTTGGTGGCCTGAGGGCGTTTTCCGAAGCCCTCCGCCGTCTCGGCCTCGTCGGCGACTCAACGACGGCGGGATTAGCCCTGTCGACCGGTGGTTTGACCACTGACATGGACTGGGTGGGCCCAGGTTGACTCCTTTGAGTCAATGACAAGTGGGCCCCCCTCTGCTAATTATCTAGATTAGTTTCTAACTAAAATTAGTTAGTTTAATTAGTATAGTCACTGACTAGTGGGCCCTGCCCAGTAATTAGGCTAACTAAACGTAGTTAGTGCACTGAGAGGCTGACAGAAGGGGCCCACCAGTCAGGTTTGACCTGGGCTGGCGCCTTTGACCTGCTGAGGCATGACGCAATGCTGACGCAGTAATGCATTTTCTGGATTTATTTTTATAAAGGAAATTCCAGAAAATAGTTCAAACTTCAAAAATTCATAGAAATTCAACCGTAACTCCAAATGAAAAAATTTATATATGAAAAATTATCAAAAAAATTCAATCTATCCATCTGTAATGGTTTCATGCATGACAAAACAAGTTTACCTTGCTGTTTAGGCAGAATAAGGTAATGCACTATAAATGCCATGTTTAATGAGCTAATATTTGAATCTTTGATTCAAATGAGTTCATCCCTTTCTATTTTAGCTTGCATTAGGCCAAGACACAATCATATTGCCATGTCCTAGCATGCATCATATTGTTGCATATCGTCATGTGTTGATTGTGTTCCGATGTGTTCTCCGTGGTAGGTTCTGCCTCCGAGGATATTCACGAGTATCCAACTGAAGGGCAGTATCCCGCTACCACTCCATCAGGCAAGCAACCATTGATCATTCCGATACAAACCCATGTTCTCGCTTCTGCTCTTACTTACTGCATTAAGACAACGCGATTCAAACTGCTGTGTGCTACGGTAGTTCAACCCTTATCCTCTGCATGACCTGTCATTGCCACAGTAACTAGATGAAACCCACTAGCATGTGTAGGAGTTGATTGAGCCATGTATGTGATTCCTACCTTGCTATGCCTGCTATGCTTAGAGTTGTATCAGGTCTGGTTCATCTGGGAGATGGGCTAGAGTGAAATGCTTATGCCGGTAATGTGAGGGATGTGTTGAACATGTTTTGGTAAAGGTATCGATGAGAGGCCATGTAGGAGTACATGGTGGGTTGTTTCATTGAGGTCGTCCCTAAGAACTGAGATCTGTATGCGTGATTTAACATTCCGCTACTGCCACACATTGGGCCCTGAAATATGACCCCGCTCGACTTACTGACCCCTCTCGCCTCTGTCCAGGAGTTGCAACTAGTTTCTGGTGTTTGTAGGACATGTGTTAGCGGCCGTGCGTAGCGCTGACCCTAGGGGTGGGCTATGTTGCGGTAGATACACCATGGCACGGTGTACCGAGTCACCCGTTTGGTGTCTCGGGAACCCTGTTCACATCGTTTGGGGCCGTTGAGGACACCCCGGATGGATTTCCTTGCGGATGGAACCTGAATAGGTGATAAACCTGGACTAGAGACTTGTGAGGTTAGTCAGGTCGTGGTCTACACCCACGTCGGTTTTCGCTTGAAGTCTGCCGAGCACATGTTGTGTGTAGACGCTAAGTGGTGGAAACATGTGTGACGAAGTACACCCCTGCAGGGTATAAAACTATTCGAATAGCCGCGTCCGCGGTAAAGGACTACTTGGTTGCATATACAGTTCATAGACAAGTTAATGGATACTATTAAAAGACTCAAGATAAGTGTGAGTACCGAGGATGGCCCTCTCGTAGGATGACGAGGGAGGATCCTCGGTGGAGTATTGTGTTGGTCAGTAGTGGACTCGTGTGCGAATACTATTTTACTGGTGGAGTTCCGTAGGATAGCTTAGCCAAGAGTCTAAGCTGGCTTGCTGCATCAACCCCACCGCCTTCTTGAGAATAAGCATGTATAGTAGGTTCTGATGTAAGACTTGCTGAGTACCTTTGTACGCATGTTTACTTATTTGTTGTTTTCAGACGACAACACTGCCCCCTCTGATGGGTTTTATGTAGACCTTGACGTCGACGAGTGACTAGCCACCCAGGTGGTGATCTGGCCATGGAGGTCCCTATGTAGATAGACAGGCTTCGAGAAGCCTTCTTTCTTTCTAGAGTCTGTACTTAGACTAGTTGCTTCCGCATGTTCTTGTATGTTTCTATGACTTGAGTGTCGGGTCATGTGACCCCTATCTGTATGAACATGTTATGTATGGCTCTCTGGAGCCTTTAAATAAAGTACTTGAGTTGTAGAGTTTTGTTGTGATGCCATGTTGTATGTACTCATATCGGGCATATTGTGTGTATGATTGAAATGCTTGGTATGAGTGGGATCCGACAACCTAGTTGTTTATCCTTGGCAGCCTTTCTTATGGGGAAATGTAGTCTAGTGTTCCTCGAGCCATAGTAGTCCGCTACAGCCCGGTTCACCGGAGTCCTGCTAGCCCAGCACTACTGTTCAGGACACTTGACTGGCCGGCATGTGTTTCACTTCGTCCCTATCTCTGTCCCTTCGGGGAAATGTCACACGGTGACTTCCGGAGTCCTGCCTAGCCTGCTACAGCCCGGGGTTCCCCGGAGTCCTGTTAGCCCAGTGCTACAGCCCGGAATCACTCGTTGATGACCGACATGTTTGATGTGATCCATGTATGCCTGTCTCCATAGGTCTGTGCCTCTTTGGGTTCACGACTAGCCATGTCGTCCCGGGTTCCCTGTCATATGGATGCTAGCGACACTATCATATACGTGAGCCAAAAGGCGCAAACGGTCCCGGGCCATGGTAAGGCGACACCCGTGGGATACCGTGCGTGAGGCCGCAAAGTGATATGAGGTGTTACCGGCTAGATCGATGTGACTTGGAATCGGGGTCCTGACAGCGTTGGTATCAGAGCCGGACTGCCTGTAGGTTCGTTGAGCGAAACTGGTCGATGTCGAGTCTAGAAATGCTCTAGTTATATGGAGGGGAATTGATTGTGGGAGGGAACATAAGGTTCTTTTACTCCTTTACCTATGCCTCTGATCTGAGTCATTCTCTCCTCATTCAACGTGGGTTAAGGACTAGGATCTCTTCCTCTATCAGGTTCACGTGTTACTAATCCGTAGTAGTTTATAGGATTGTTGTTACAAGTCCCAGTTCAGTTTCTACTATTCTTAGTATGTTGCTAATTGAATCAGAACCTTGATATGATGTTGTTGAGTGGTATTGTGAACTATTGTGGAGGTCTCAAATCTTTTTCTGAGCATTTACAGCCGTTATGATGTCCAATTTTCCCTGGAAATTCTGATGTCTTTGTCTTGTGGTTGTTCTTTCAGATGGCCAACCGCGTTCATAACCAAGTGGTTTGCCTGACCAGGTGCCTCGACGTGCCCGGTCATACTGCTATGTTAGTCCGGGTCATGATCGAGACGGGTTACCATTGGTATCCCGAATACACCATCGAAGAGCAGTTCCGCGACTTTAACCAAAGCCAGTATTTCTGCACCGTCAGGATATTTCCTTCTTATCCTGGATCTACCGAGCCCCTTCACTGTTCCTATGGACTCGGGGTTACCGTTGAGATGGCTGTGCAGGATGCTGCCTATTCCATGATGACCATCATGCGAGTCCGGACTGGCCTGCTTCGGAACACCTACTTCCGTTACATGCCAGCTTCACTTCCGGGAGAGCAAGGGTATCTTCAGGCCATCTATGCTGACTCCACTCAGGAGGACTCATTAACTCGTACCACTGCCGAGATGCTCGAAGATAAGGATCGAGAGAATCGGGCCTTGAGGTTGGAGCTTTTCAATACCCGTGCTGATCATTGGGCCAATTGACTCAGTTTGCACCTGCGGTGCAAGCTGGATGTATGGATACAAGGGATCTGTATCTTGTGAGATCAGCTCTGCCAGACATGGTGGATTGGCGTGATGTGGGAGGCATCACCCCACCCCGTGGTCCCCGCAGGCCACCGTTTGTTGGTCCAAGACCTCATCCTAGCCCCTATGGTCCAAAGGCTCCTCAAGACTGTCTGTTCCCGGATGGTCACGTTGAACTTCCAGGCTATGGAGGTGACTTCTATGAGGACTAGTACGGAGCTGTCTGAGTTAGTAGTAATACCACTAGTATTGTAGTAGTTGTATCTCCACTATCCTGCGTGACTTGTGGAATATGACTTGGCATGTAATCGATTCCAAAGGTGTAGACAAATAATGTATAGGAGCTTGGAATGCCTCCGATGAGATGTAACATCTTTCATCATAGTTGTACTGTAGCCTGGGCTTGTACTAAACTATGTACGATGTGTATGACCGTTGGTATATATATGGCAGTTTTATATTACCATGACATACGGATGAACATCTCTGCATTCTGTGTTATCCATTACATTCTGCACTTCCTTGCTAAGTTTGAGCCATCCTTGTCTAAACTGTTGTCTTGTTTTCTCCTAGGATGGTCAACACCCGCGGCAACCCTGTTGTCCCGGAGTAGGGGGAAGCCAGTGCAGCTAGAGGTGAAAATCTGCCTCACCCGCCTTCTCTGGCCAAAGTGATGCTAGAGGCGGAAAGAAACAAGTGTGAGACTAACCGCCTGCTGGAGCGGATTGAGCAGAACACTGCACGCCACCCGCGAAATGACTTGGTGTCAATCAATGACTTTATCAAGCTGTACCCACCAAAGTTCAACCATTCCGTCGAGCCCCTCGACGCGGATGACTGGCTTCGCAGCATCACCCACAAGCTACGTTCTGCCAACGTAGCCGAAGCCGACAAGGTTACTTATGCTGCCTATCACCTCGAAGGCCCTGCTAGCCTTTGGTGGGAAAACTTCGAAGCTATGCGCCCGGTCGGTCAAATCACTACTTGGGCTGAATTCGGTGAGGCTTTCCGTGAGCATCACATTCCAGAAGGTCTCATGGATCGCAAGAGGGAGGAGTTCTACAACTTCACCCAAGGGAGACTGACTGTGGATGCTTACAGTCGTGAATTTGGGAATCTAGCACGTTATGCTCCTGAAGAGGTATCTACTAACGCTAAGAAGCAGGCAAGGTTCCGCAAGGGACTTAGCCCTGAGCTTTGCCGCGATCTCCGTCTGCACGAGTGCACATCCTTTCAGAAGTTGGTTAATAAAGCCATCAGTGCTGAGACAGGCCAGACTGATTATGACGCTTCACGCAAGCACTCCCGTGATTTTGGCTCTTCATCCGGCTCTGGGGCTCAGAAGCGCCGGGTGTGGATTCCAAGCACGGCACTGCCACCCAGGTTCATTCCGAGGCCATCCTTTGAGGCGCCTCGTCCCAACCAGCAATATGCACCGCCCAAGCCCTATGGTGGCCCCGCTGCTAATGCTGCTCCACGCCCCAATGTGGTGACGTGCTTCAAGTGTGGAGAGCCGGGTCACTATAGCCGAGAGTGTCCCCAGAACAACAACCCCAATCAAAATGGAAAGTCCGTTGGCCGTGGTAAGCCAGCGGGGAAGACTTTCTACGCCAAGCCGGCCACCACTGTACGCGGCCATGTCAATTATGTTTCAGCCGAGGAGGCTCATGAGGATCCCAACGTCGTCCTTGGTACGCTCCTTGTTAACTGCCATCCGGCATCTGTTCTTTTCGATACTGGATCATCTCATTCATTCATATCTGAGAACTATGCTCGATTGCATAACACGACATTCTGCGACATGCCCACTTCCATGGTAATTCAAACTCCGGGTTCCAAATGGCAAACTTCTAGAGTAAGCCATGGGAACGAAATTCTTGTCGATAGACTTGTCTTCCTTGCATCCTTAATAGCTCTCAAGTCCTCCGACATAAATATCATCTTGGGTATGGACTGGATGTCAGCTCATTGTGCTAAGATCGATTGTGCCACTAGAACCGTTCAACTTACTCACCCATCGGGCAAGACAGTCAATGTCTTAACTCGAGTGGCCAAGCGCCAGCTTTACTCACTAAATGCCAACCCTCTTCCAGACCTTGAGGATGTTCCGGTAGTCCGAGATTTTCCGGATGTCTTTCCAGAGGAACTGCCAGGTGTTCCACCTGACAGGGATGTCGAGTTTGTGATAGACCTTGTTCCAGGAACCGTTCCAATTTCTAGAAGACCCTATAAGATGGCACCCCTAGAACTAGCCGAGCTTAAGAATCAACTCAATGAGTCCTTGAAAAAGGGTTTCATCCGTCCTAGTTCCTCTCCTTGGGCTTGCCCCATCCTCTTCGTTAAGAAGAAGGATGGAACGGATCGAATGGTTGTGGATTACCGACCTGTCAACTTGGTCACCATCAAGAACAAATATCCGCTTCCCAGGATCAACGATCTGTATGATCAGCTCGCTGGATCCTCAGTCTTCTCCAAGATGGATTTGAGGTTGGGTTACCATCAAATCAAAATCAGAAACGGGGACATACCCAAAACGGCCTTTGTTACTCGTTATGGCCAATACGAGTACACCGTCATGTCCTTCGGTTTAACCAATGCCCCGGCTACCTTCTCTGGGTTAATGAACTCGGTCTTCATGGAGTACTTGGATAAATTCGTCGTAGTATACCTCGATGACATACTCATCTACTCCAAGAATGAATAGGAACATGCCGCACATCTAAGGCTGGTATTGATGAAACTTCGAGAGCATCGCCTTTATGCCAAATTCTCCAAGTGTGAATTTTGGTTGCCTGAAGTGACCTATCTAGGCCATGTAATCTCTGGTAAGGGTATTGTTGTCAATCCCGAGCGAGTTCAAGCCGTCCTTGATTGGACTCCACCTGAAGTCAAGCAAGTTCGGAGTTTCCTTGGCCTAGCGAGCTATTGCCGCCGCTTCGTCGAGAATTTCTCCAAGGTTGCTAAACCTCTAACTGAACTCCTCAAGAAAGATAAAAAGTTCGAGTGGACTCCACAGTGCGAGTTCAGCTTTCAGGAACTGAAAAGACGCCTGACATCTGCTCCCGTTCTGGTACCACCAGATTTCTCCAAGGACTTTATTATCTATTGCGACCCTCGCGACAAGGACTAGGTTGCATACTCATGCAAGATCGTCAGGTAATTGCCTATGCTTCACGACAATTACACCCACATGAGGAAAATTATCCCACACATGATCTAGAGCTTGCAGTTGTAGTCCATGCACTTAAAACTTGGCGACATTACCTCCTCGGTAATCGTTGCGAGGTCTTCACCGATCACCAAAGTTTGAAATATATCTTCACCCAACCAGATTTGAATCTCAGGCAAAGACGTTGGGTTGAGTTGATCTCGGATTACGACTTAGGAATAACTTACACCCCGGGCAAAGCCAATGTCATGGCTGATGCGCTAAGCCGTAAGTCCTATTGTAACAACCTGATGTTACAACAAAGTCAACCATTTCTCCATGAGGAATTTCGTAAGCTTAATCTTCACATTGTTCCTCGAGGATTCCTATCCACCCTGGTGGCGAAACCTACCATTATGGATCAAATCATAGCTGCTCAGAAGCGTGATAAGGGCATATCCCGGATTAGGGAAAACATCGCTAGCGGAGTTGCTAAATGTTTCTCCATGGATGAGCAGGTGATGTCTTCTTCGAGAACCGTTTGGTGGTTCCAAAGAAACAACATCTACGCCAGTTGATCCTTAAGGAAGCTCATGAATCCCCTCTCACCATTCATCCCGGTAGTACTAAAATGTATCAAGACCTACGCCAGAGGTTTTGGTGGACTAGGATGAAGAGAGAAATCGCTCAATACATTGCTAGTTGCGATGTTTGTCGTCGTGTTAAAGCAGAGCATCAACGGCCTGCTGGCACCCTTCAACCTTTGGCTATTCCTGAAAGGAAATGGGATAATATCAGTATGGATTTCATCACTGGGTTTCCCATGACCAAGAGAGGGAATAATGCCATCTTCGCTGTGATCGACCGACTTTCCAAGGTAGCCCACTTTCTACCTGTTCGTGAGAGTATCACCTCTAGCCAGCTAGCCGATTTATACATCTCCCGGATAGTGTCTCTTCATGGTGTTCCATTGGAAATTAACTCAGATCGTGGGAGTCTCTTCACCTCTCGATTTTGGGAAAGTTTCCAACATGCTATGGGAACTCGTCTCTCCTTTAGCACCGCCTTCCATCCTCAATCAAGTGGTCAAGTGGAACGAGTCAATCAAATTCTGGAAGATATGCTTCGAGCCTCCGTCGTCTCGTTTGGAATGAGTTGGGAGAAATGCCTTCCATTCGCGGAGTTTGCTTATAACAATAGTTATCAAGCCAGCTTAGGCAAAGGTCCTTTCGAAGTTCTTTATGGACGAAAATGTCGAATGCCTCTTAACTGGTCAGAAACCGGGGAAAGACAATTCTTTGGCCCGGATATGATTCAGGAAGCAGAAGAGCGGGTTCGCGTTATTCGTAAGAAGTTGAAAACAGCCCAATCTCGTCAAAAGAGTCAATATGATCATAAACATAAGCCTATGACTTATGAAGTCAACGAGAAGGCTTACCTTCGGGTTACCCCGTTAAAGGGAACCCATCGTTTCGGTATCAAAGGCAAATTGGCTCCTCGTTACATTGGACCCTTTCGTATTCTTGCCAAACAAGGAGAAGTTGCCTACCAACTGGAACTACGCCCGCATATTTCCAGAGTTCATGATGTCTTCCATGTTTCACAACTCAGGCGTTGCTTCACGGATCCTATCCGTGGAGTGGACCACGAAATGCTTGATCTACAAGATAACCTCTCTTATCGGGAATATCCCGTTCGTATTCTTGATCAAGCTGAGCGTACCACTCGACGTCATAATATCAAGTTTCTCAAGGTTTAATGGTCACATCATTCCAAGGAAGAAGCCACTTGGGAAAGGGAGGATCGTCTTCGACTCGAGTACCCCACCTTCTTTCCAGAGGATCCTAAATCTCGGGATGAGATTCTTTTGAGTGGGGGTGAGTTGTCACACCCTAGCTAGTCCTTGCATTAGAGTGTGCATCATGTTTATTTTTCATCAGAAACTTGAAATGGGGAAGACAAAACCCCCAACACCCCCCTGGAAACAACTAGGGTTTACTAAAAATAATTTCAATGAACCTGAAATGCCCTTCTAAAATGTTCACCCTCTTTGTCTTAGGTTAGAACCTCCGGCAAAATTGGTGCACAATTTTCTAGGTCAACAGAAGGTCATTGAATTAAGTCATAAGTATTTGAATTTGGGCATTTAAATGCTATAAAATAATTTAAATGCTCAAATAATTAAGGGAGTAAATGTTTCCTATTGGAAATATTCTAAACAGAGGCCACATTTATTTTCAGGATTTTTGGAAATGTTCTAGTATTTTAAATAAAGCTAAACAGTTGCAGTTTAATAGAAAACAGAAACTAAAACAAAAAAAGAGGAGAAAGAAGCCCACCTGGGCCTTACCTGGATCGGCCCAGCCTACTGGCTCGGCCAGTCACCCCCTACCTCGCGCCAGGAGGCAGGGGCGCGTGCTCGCCGCACGCCGGCCACCTCCTGCTTCTGCTGACGCCGGGAGACGCCCAGAGGACGCCACGCGACCCCCACGTCTCCCTCTCATCCTCTCGCACTCTCCCCCTCGTCTCTCTCACTCTCCCCCGTGACGGCCGAGCACGTCCCTCGCTGCCGATCGCCGTAGTTGCCACCACAGCCACTCCCTCGCCCCTCCGACGAGCCCATCAGCTCCGCCTCGACTCCCTCGTCCTCCCCACCAAGCCACGCTTCCCCGGAAGCCCTGCAACACCGCCTTCGCCCTCGTCTTCAACCTCGGGCATCCGAGATCGCCGGCGACCGCACCTCTTCTCCAGCCCGTCCCCGAGCTCGCTGACCCCCTCTTCGACTCCACTGTGAGCTCCTCTTCTTTTCCCCCTAGTTCCCGTGCTCGATTACGCCTCGTAGCCACTGCCCCCTTCGAGCCCGAGCGCTCCTCGCCGCCGGCCATGTCGCCGTCGTGGCTACGGCTGTGCAAGCACGCGTCCGAGCGCCTCACCGTGCTCAGTGCAGCACCAGGAACCCGTAGCCACCACCAGCTCTTCCTCCCGTGCACCGTAGCCTCGAAACCGTCCTCACCCGACTCCGGCGACCGCCAAGCTCGTCGCCGGTGACGTTTCCGGCCACCCCGAGCCCAACTACCACCACCAAACACTGCGGCTTGTTCCCAGCTACCCGTAGATGGTCTCCGTCGTCGATTTGGTAGCCTGAGGGCGTTTTCCAAAGCCCTCCGCCGTCTCGGCCTCGCCGGCGACTCAACGCCGGCGGGATTAGCCCTGTTGACCGGTGGTTTGACCACTGACGTGGACTGGGTGGGCCCAGGTTGACTCCTTTGAGTCAATGACAAGTGGGCCCCCCTCTGCTAATTATCCAGATTAGTTTCTAACTAAAATTAGTTAGTTTAATTAGTATAGTCACTGACTAGTGGGCCCTGCCCAGTAATTAGGCTAACTAAACGTAGTTAGTGCACTGAGAGGCTGACAGAAGGGGCCCACCAGTCAGGTTTGACCTGGGCTGGCGCCTTTGACCTGCTGAGGTCAGCATGACGCAATGCTGACGCGGTAATGTATTTTCTGGATTTATTTTTATAAAGGAAATTCCAGAAAATAGTTCAAACTTCAAAAATTCATAGAAATTCAACCGTAACTCCAAATGAAAAAATTTATATATGAAAAATTATCAGAAAAATTCAATATATCCATCTGTAATGGTATCATGCATGACAAAACAAGTTTATCTTGCCGTTTACGCAGAATAAGGTAATGCACTATAAATGCCATGTTTAATGAGCTAATATTTGAATCTTTGATTCAAATGAGTTCATCCCTTTCTATTTTAGCTTGCATTAGGCCAAGACACAATCATATTGCCATGTCATAGCATGCATCATATTGTTGCATATTGTCATGTGTTGATTGTGTTCCGATCTGTTCTCCGTGGTAGGTTCTGCCTTCGAGGATATTCACGAGTATCCAACTGAAGGGCAGTATCCCGCTACCACTCCATCAGGCAAGCAACCATTGATCATTCCGATACAAACCCATGTTCTCACTTCTGCTCTTGCTTACTGCATTAAGACAACGCGATTCAAACTGCTGTGTGCTACGGTAGTTGAACCCTTATCCTCTGCATGACCTGTCATTGCCACAGTAACTAGATGAAACCCACTAGCATGTGTAGGAGTTGATTGAGCCATGTATGTGATTCCTACCTTGCTATGCCTGCTAAGCTTAGAGTTGTATCAAGTCTGGTTCATCTGGGAGATGGGCTAGAGTGAAATGCTTATGCCGGTAATGTGAGGGATGTGTTGAACATGTTTTGGTAAGGGTATCGATGAGAGGCCATGTAGGAGTACATGGTGGGTTGTTTCATTGAGGCCGTCCCTAAGAACTGAGATCTGTATGCGTGATTTAAGAGTCAGCTACTGCCACACATTGGGCCCTGAAATATGACCCCGCTCGACTTACTGACCCCTCTCGCCTCTGTCCAGGAGTTGCAACTAGTTTCTGGTGTTTGTAGGACATGCGTTGGCGGCCGTGCGTAGCGCTGACCCTAGGGGTGGGCTATGTTGCGGTAGATACACCATGGCACAGTGTACCGAGTCACCCGTTTGGTGTCTCGGGAACCCTGTTCACATCGTTTGGGGCCGTTGAGGACACCCCGGCCGGATTTCCTTGCGGATGGAACCTGAATAGGTGATAAACCTGGACTAGAGACTTGTGAGGTAAGTCAGGTCGTGGTCTACACCCACATCGGTTTTCGCTTGAAGTCTGCCGAGCACATGTTGTGTGTGGACGCTAAGTGGTGGAAACATGTGTGACGAAGTACACCCCTGCAGGGTATAAAACTATTCGAATAGCCGCGTTTGCGGTAAAGGACTACTTGGTTGCATATACAGTTCATAGACAAGTTAATGGATACTACTAAAAGACTCAAGATAAGTGTGAGTACCGAGGATGGCCCTCTCGTAGGATGACGAGGGAGGATCCCCGGTGGAGTATTGTGTTGGTGAGTAGTGGACTCGTGTGCGAAAACTATTTTACTAGTGGAGTTCCGTAGGATAGCTTAGCCAAGAGTCTAAGCTGGCTTGCTGCATCAACCCCACCGCCTTCTTGAGAATAAGCATGTATAGTAGGTTCTGATGTAAGACTTGCTGAGTACCTTTGTACTCATGTTTACTTATTTGTTGTTTTCAGACGACAACACTGCCCCCTCCGATGGGTTTTATGTAGACCTTGACGTCGACGAGTGACTAGCCACCCAGGTGGTGATCCTGGCCATGGAGGGCCCTATGTAGATAGACAGGCTTCGAGAAGCCTTCTTTCTTTCTAGAGTCTGTACTCAGACTAGTTGCTTCTGCATGTGCTTGTATGTTTGTATGACTTGAGTGTCGGGTCATGTGACCCCTATCTATATGAACATGTTATGTATGGCTCTCTGGAGCCTTTAAATAAAGTACTTGAGTTGT
Organism: Triticum aestivum; assembly: GCF_018294505.1. NCBI lineage: Eukaryota > Viridiplantae > Streptophyta > Magnoliopsida > Poales > Poaceae > Triticum > Triticum aestivum. The sequence continues at coordinate 376,906,455 of NC_057803.1, read as the reverse complement.
AGAGTTTTGTTGTGATGCCATGTTGTATGTACTCATATCGGGCATATTGTGTGTATGATTGAAATGCTTGGTATGAGTGGGATCCGACAACCTAGTTGTTTATCCTTGGTAGCCTTTCTTATGGGGAAATGTAGTCTAGTGTTCCTCGAGCCATAGTAGTCCGCTACAGCCCGGTTCACCGGAGTCCTGCTAGCCCAGCACTACTGTTCAGGACACTTGACTAGTCGGCATGTGTTTCACTTCGTCCCTATGTCTGTCCCTTCGGGGAAATGTCACACGGTGACTTCCGGAGTCCTGCCTAGCCTGCTACAGCCTGGGGTTCCCCGGAGTCCTGTTAGCCCAGTGCTACAGCCCGGAATCACTCGTTGATGACCGACATGTTCGATGTGATCCATGTATGCCTGTCTCCATAGGTCTGTGCCTCTTTGGGTTCACGACTAGCCATGTCTGCCCGGGTTCCCTGTCATATGGATGCTAGCGACACTATCATATACATGATCCAAAAGGCAAAAACGGTCCCGGGCCATGGTAAGGCAACACCCGTGGGATACCGTGCGTGAGGCCGCAAAGTGATATGAGGTGTTACCGGCTAGATCGATGTGACATGGAATCGGGGTCCTGACAAATGCCTATGATTGTGGAATGGGCAGGGTTTTCCATCAGTTCGGACATTGACATGGCACCTCGTGCTAAATAAACCAGTTGTTCTTTTTGTGCAGTTCCACCAAAATCAACCAAATTCACGCATAGCTTGTATGATTTCGCCCTTATATGTGGCAATGCCTTGAACTTATCGGGACCTCCTTTATTGTGTTGGAAATGAATGATTCGATGTATTCATGAATATTTTGTGCAGTTCCCATTGAAATCAAGCTGAGCACCCCTGTTTGCACAAATACAAAAAGTGATTAGTATAGAGCAAACTGTACTATGAATTGACAGTTTCAACAGGCACATACATGGTCCATGTAGAGCACACTTTTAGAAAAATGGAACTCACCAGAAAGAATCTTAGAACAACATTGTACTCGCGCATCACAGCAAAAAAATGGAGATTTTGTCAGTCCTTCTGAGCTGAAGTTAGTTTGGTCTTGTGGGGAGTAATGTAACCATCCTTCAACTGGTCCTTCTGATGATAAGATAGACAGGGCTTCTTCATCCTGGCATAATCGGAACTAGTCACTTCACGTACTCCATATTCTTCTTCAGAGGAAGATGATCCTGTGGTACAAAGACAAGAGGACTACTAAATGCTAGCATCACTGTTTTCTCGAAAAAAGGAAAGGAAATATTTAAAACAGCACAGATGAAGCACTTCTCAAGGACAATACCACTTTTTCATGACAGCACCGGGAGTTGATTTTTTTTTCTTCCCCTTGTTCTTCCCCTTCATCACTTGGTTCAATAACAAACAAGCTTCGCCTTCAATGTAAGATTTGGCATGTCAATTAGGGAGCACAAGTATAGTACTAAACTTAATTTTCTGATGAAAGTGGCAAAATACAGGCCAGCAGTTGTGAAATATCCTTATCTTACCTCAATGGTATATTACGGTGCACATACAGATTGGAAGTCTTGTCTCCATTTGTGTAGTTCACTAAAATCAAGCAACATTATCGTACAAGTAGCACAACATATGAATGCACACTGCAGAATCATGTGAAAGAAGGATAGTACTGACCTCTCATGATGCGGAATTCAAACAACTCACAAGAAGAAGATATGAACCAAATTCGCCTTAACAGATAGGAAGTAAGATCTCCTCTTGTGCAGTTCAACTAAGATCAAGCAATCAAGCAACGTTGTCGGTGTGAAATTTTGGTTGAACTGCACAAAACACTCTTAAAACAAAAGTTTTTTGTGCAGTGCAAAAAAAGGTCACAATGGCAACGAGGTGAAGCAGATAACCCTGTTTACAGAGAGGTGCAAAGGAAACAATTAGTGGTCAATAACAGTGGATGACACATCAGCTAACAAAAAGAAGCATCTACCTTATCTAAATGGGAAAGAAAACAAGACAGTAGCATTTCTCAAATGGTGCATTGATTAATATTAACATAGAGATTATATTAACAATAAAATTCGTTAAACATGTAATTTGCTTTTAACTATGGCATTGCATCAATTTTCCAGTGGCATTATTAGAGGGTGTTTGTTTACAGGGTCATTTTGGTGTAGGGACTAAAAAAACTCCGTGTCAGTCCCATCTAAACCAAAGAGGAGGGACTTTTAGGGACTAAAAGTGGGCATTTGGGACTAAAGAAAGAAGACCCCGAGGGAGTCTTTTTGGGACTTTTTCCAACAGTTGCCCCTGCCATGCATCGCACCTTGTCTCTATTAGTTCATTACTAGGGGTAACATGGTCTTTTAGCATGTCATTTAATAACCTCTAGTCCATGTTTAGTCCCTGGAACCCAGCAGGTAGGGACTAGGGAGTTTTTAACCAAACAGGGCCTTAGATTAACAATAGCTAATGAGTTGCACGGCTCAGTGGACGCACCAGCACCATGTGCATCTACCGATGTACTGTGGTCATGTACAGTCTGTTGCAACAAAGAACAAGCAACCAAGGAGCATATTTGTGTTGGTCCCAATTTTCTTATCTTTAGACGCCTTTCCCTATGTGAGCGCAGCAAATCTAGTCCTGCTCAAACTCTACAGCCTTGTCCCTTCCTTTCCTTTTTGAACTAGTACTTTCGCCCCTTCCTTTCCTCTTTGAACCACGTCCTATATTTATGCGATACAACTTTCCCCACTACTTTTCCCCATTCCTTTCCTCTTTGAACCGCGTCCTAGATAATGCTATACAACTTTCCCCCTTCATTTCCTCTTTGAACCACGTCCTAGATTCATGCTATATACAACTTTTCCCACTACTTTCCCCCACTCCTTTCCTCTTTGAACCACATCCTAGATTCATGGTATACATGCAGCTAGAGCAATGCATGTGGAGTAAGTAAATTATACCTTAAGGTTCTTGGGGCGTGGTTCGGTGGGCGATGGGACGGCGGCGAAGAAGAAGGGGTCGGAGGCCCTCCCGCGCCGCCGCTGGGTGGAAAGTGAACAGTTGTGCTGGTAGTCCCTCGCTAACGGTGACATCGTTAAGCCTCCTTCCCTTCCTGGCAGACGGATCCTGCCGGCTCTTTGAGCAGCAGTGAGGGGAGAGAGAGGCCAACGAAGTCTTGTTTAGATCTGGAGAGGGCGAGAGAGTGTGAAGAGAGCAACTACAAGCGCTGAGGCTCCAGCGGGAGAGGGCGAGAGAGTGAGCGAACAGGCTAACCAGCTACACAACCCTCCCGTTATGTTCAACGAGAGGGAAATAACCTTTTATACATTCCTGCATTCGTGTGACAAGCATGCCGTGTTTTTTTGTGTGTGTGTGGGAGTCATTGGGATTTCAATCATAATCGTGTCATGTGGCTTTGGTGGTAAGACTATCCACAGTGGTGCAGAAATAATGCAGCCTTAGTCACCTTACCTCTCTCCACGTAGTACGTTGGGTCCCAGCAGTCAGAGGGTGAAACAAACAAATTAATAAGAAAATTTAAAAGCGCCAGCGGTGTATCTTACCTCACACATCTCGCTACTGCTTGGGAACACTGTCCAATTGATCCCTCTGTTTGCTCACGTACTATTTTAAGTGAATCCTTATTATAACATGCACACAAATTTTGTCCACTTGTATTCGACTTAAGTCAGTGTGCCACCGTATCTCGTATACTTACTACTCCCTCCGTCTAGGTGTAATAAGTCACGTTAGAAGGTGCAACGGGACCAAGGTGCGTGTGTGTGCGTGCGTGTGTGTGTGTGTGTGTGTGTGTGTGTTTATCACCATGTGTGTGTTAGAGAGAGCGGCATATCGACCTACTACTACAGAGAGATGTTGTGTAGTGTACGATTTTAGCCGCGAGAGTCGATGCATCCTCTCGTTTCCGCGCGTGTCCGGTAGGGACATGCGGACAGGTGCCACGCCCGCTCCTGACCAGCCTGGCCCACCCAAAGCCCCTCCATCGCCCACGTGCGCTTCCTGCCCGAAACGGTCAGCGCCGCTCCAAAGAATCGGTGCCGCATTCATGCCCGGGCAGAGCGGACGCGACCTCTCACTGGCGCAAGGGTGATGGTTGCTTCATCCTTCCAACTTACTGCTGGGTCAATGTGATTTGGCGGCTCATTGGTCTTTATTACTGAGGTGGTAGGAATGCTGGATGTCCCACGCTTTCGGCGAAAGCAGGTATACTACTACTACTAGATTACAATTTTCTCCATTCTTACAGCGGAGGCGTGCAAGAGCAGTGAAAACACGCAGGCTCAGTGATTACATGGCCCACCTCACACTACTATCACCGTGCGACACCTAACTCTTTACATAGTACTCCCTCCATTCCTAAATATTACTAGATGAGTCCCTGCGCGTTGGCGCAGAACAACGGTATATCTCTCTGCGCAAAATTATCGATTTCATAGAACAAAAAAACTCTATAACTGCATGACAAATGTGGTAGCCAAACTAAATAAACTCCCATCATCATTTAGATCATCCCACGTAAGGAAAAAAGATCGGCCAACTCCTGAACTCCTACTGCATAATGGGATCAGACGGCTATTATGGACTCCATCTACATGCTTGCATGTGGCTTAGTGCAGAGCCTTTCAACGTCAAGATCAGACGGCTATTATGGACTGATTTACTTCATCTAACGGCTACATCTATTTTGATGACGTGGCTCTAGGAGAGGATAGAGAATTCCTGGTAGTGGGGGCTAGCTATTACTAGTAGATATAAGTCTTTGTAGAGATTCCACTACATACGAAACAAAATGAATGAATCTACACTTAAAATGCATCTATATACATCCGCATGTGGTTCATGGTGAAATCTCTACAAAGACTTATATTTAGGAACAGAGGAAGTACTAGTATAGTACGTACTATAATTTATCAGCGAGATAAATTTGTACAATGCTATGAAGCTTCCAGCTTCTGTTACATGTATCTTGCGTCCAAGGTTGCCCGTTACAACATTTCATCAAATACAAAGGAGACTAACATGCATGCTATTGCATCTCAATGATTGACAGGTCATAGCAAATATGTACTCCCTCCGTTCCAAAATAAGTTTCTCAACTTTGTGCAAACTTTAGTACAAAGTTGTACTACTACTAAAGTTGACACTTATTTTGGAACAGAGGCAGCTAAAGAAAAAAAACGATCCATGCAGTCCCTAGCCCTTGAACCGTGAACCCTGACCAGGCTTCAATTTGTTGGCAAGGTTCGAGCTTCCTAATAAATGAAGTTTGCAACCTTTTAACCATCGGATCATTTTGTGCAGTTTCACCAAAATCGAGATGAGCATCCCTGTGGCAAAGAAATTGAACAAGCATGATTAGAATAAGATTACTGGGACTAGTTTATGAGACATAAACTCATCACAAATACAGTATGTAGAAGCCAGTAGAGGTATGTTCGGGGCAAAGAAGTAGAGAAATATCCACAGGGAGTGATGTGGGCAGCTGGAGCGGTGGTGCAAGCCGGCTGTAAAGGGAGTTGTACCTGAGGGACGTAGCTCAACCTTGAGGAGGGCGGCGGGAGGTGGCTACTACCCACGTTGCGGCAATGAGCAAGGGACGAAGGCAACCTCACCGGCTTTGTGAGAGAGAACGGCGGGGACCCCTGATCGGGACGTGCCCATAGTGGGTTTTCGCCGTCGGCGACGGCCACCGCATCTACACTAAGCATCCACCCCTTCCCCAAGCGGACGTGATCCGCCGGGATGTTAGAGATGTGGCCACAGTCGTTTTGTGCGAGAGAGTGTTAAGAGAGCAACCCCAGCAAGCAACCGTGTAGGGTAGCCCGTCCTGACTATGTCCTCCTTTTCTCTCCATATGAACCTATCATATTGGGTACGTGCCACTGAAGAAAAAAAACTTTATTTATAAATGACGCGGCACCTACTACTCGTTCTCCTATAACCTTGCACTTGGCATCTCCGAAATATTAACATTGCGATTTGCTCTTCGCCTCTTCGGGAAGTCGAGCAATAATGGTAGTGCAGTATATATCGTTCTGGCTATATGAGACCGAATGAATTGCTGCACGTCCACCACGTGGGCGAGGGTCGAGGGGCGAGGGATAGTGCTACATACGGAGCAAAATGAGTGAATCTACACTCTAAAATACGTCTATATACATCAGTGTTGGGAGTATGTACTAGTAGTTCATATTGAAATATACTAAAGGACATATATATTCCAAACAATATGATATAATCTCTATAACCAAGGTAGTAGGGACGAGGAGTAAACGGAGGGAGTAGTAAATTTTTCTCCTCGTCCTGCGAGCCACCGCGCGCATGGGCAAGGGAGCGGGCGTAAGGCGTAGTAAGCAAGCTTCACCTCATCCTGCGAGCCATCGCGCCCGTGGGCGGGGGAGATGGCGTACTAAGAAAGCTTCTCCTCGTTCTGCGAGTTGACGGGACACATCAAAAGTACTCCAATGTATAGAGCCTTGCCTCTAAGGTAGGCCCCACATGGTTTGCCTCTTTTTTTAACATAACACGTCAAGTCGCAATTTGTTTGTTCACCCGTGGTAGACGATCCTCCCTCCACCAAGTGGACAACCAGTACACGTGCCAAATTACCACGTGGGCTGCCTTTTTCGTACAGAAATGAGCTCCACCGTGTACCCGCGCGGGTGTGGTTGGGAAAGAGATGGGAGTACATGCGCCGTGCATGCACCTCTTCTCTTCGTGCACGTTCCCCACCTACGTGGGTGTGAGTGAGAGATACAAACCGCGTTCATGAGTGTTTTTTGTTTTGGGGTGGGGTGGGTGGGGGGTTGATTTCGCGAATTATTTGTGGGAATATGTGTCGATGACATCTCAAACAAAATTTTGCATGCAATGTGTGTGAAATGGAGGCCTATCCATATCATACATAGAGGGTCGGGCAATCCACGAGAAGAGAGGGAGGGGTCATAGCTATCGATAGAGTCGAAGAGAGGATCAAGTGGGTGGGTGCGAGATCGATGAAGAGAGCCATCGAAATTGTGTGTGTGTACAAGTCAAAGATATAGGGCGGCTGGCCTACCGGAACGTTAGAGGGCACATGTCAAGTTTGTGTGTGGTAGGGAGACATGACTAGAGTGCTCGATGTATTGGTGTGTGTGGGGGGAGGGGGTGGTGGGAGGGGTAGGCAGAGGCCTAACTATAGAAGTAGAACGACTCGTATATGTGTTGAGAAGAAGAGACCCAGCTATGTCTTGAGGGAGATCGGTCGACATCCATACATAACTGAAGGACGGGAAATATGATGGGAGAGAGATAGAGGAGACAGAGGGAGGGAGAGGGAGGGAGAGGGGTAGAGTGCTGGATGGGTGATGGAGTTGCTTCTCGAAGATGGTGGGAGAGGCCTACTAGACAAACTGAGGGTGGAACTGCAATGTTATCAATAAGAGTGGGGATGTGTTTCTGTGTGTGCCTGTGCGTGATAGATCTGTCGGGACGCATCCATGGATGATGAAGGGGAACCATGTGTTTGGTAAGCAAACATAACTAGATCGGTAGATCAATTATAGTTTGTCGGAGGAAGGGAGAGACATAACTAATGAGGTAGATCGATTAACGTGTGGGTAAAAACGAGTTATAAGGACCTAGCTAGCTATATGTATAGCGAGAGATCAGTCGGTGTATGTCCATTTGTTAGAGGCTAATAAGGCCCAACGAGACGGATAGACAGAGAGAATGGAGCTAGGAGGTGGTGCGAGAGGCCCAACTACTAGCTAGATAGGGGGAGGAGTGTGCGGTTGTGAGAGAGCGATGAAAAGAGGGGCGAGAGTTTACATGTGTGTCTGACCGTATGAGAGACACGAGGCAAGGACATATAAAGGAGGAGATTGAAGGTGTGTTTTTATGTTGTAGGCAGGCATCGCTGGAGAGGTTTATCGATCGGTGTGTGTCGGAAAGGAGTTGTGGAGACTCCGGGAGAACGACCTAAAGAAAAAATGAATGTGCCACGTGGATAGAATGCCGAGGGAGGGGGGCGAGGAGGGCGTGTGCATGCACGAGAGAAAGTTAGTGGTAGCTACAAAGGTTAGAGGATTGTGTGGGTGTAAGAGACTAACAAAGATCATAATTTGATATGAAAGCGGATTCATATATTTGAATAGGAGATCATCGTGTTCTAATCATTGCATGCATGAATATAGCGGTGATACACGTGCTGTGCACATGTTATACCATAATGTGATAATGCATGGTGTTTGCAACTCACAACTAAATGCCGAACAATCTAAACCATACTATACATCAAACAATCTCACATTTTATTTGAATTTGTGATAATGTGTGGCGTTTGTAGCTTACAAATAAATACCGAACAATCTAAACAATACAATATATCGAACATTCTCACATTTTATTTGAATTTGTGGTAATGTGTGGTGTTTGCAACTCACATCTAAATACTTGTAGGCATAGGGAGCGGGGCACCATACATAATGTGATAAACACATTATACATATGAGACATGGTTTAGATTATGAATATCTAGCTAGAGCTAGAAATGTAATGTGATTTGAAATCAAAATAAAGTGGATTCAAAAATCTAGTTCGAGTTCATATAGTACACATAGTTCATATGTAACTCGAGACTAATCATGTGGTGTCCTGTGAAGATAATACACAAATGATGGTTTAACTTGACAATAATGATGATTGTAGATCTTATTAAAACAGAGAAACGAATTCACATGTTTTGAATTCACAACAATCATTATTGTAGATCTTATTCAAATAGAGAAACAAATTCAAATTTAGTTCATATTGAAGCAGTAGTATATACGTTTGGAATGCACTAAAACGTTCATTTGAGTAGCAGGTTGCATGCATTATACACGTAGCGGAATATTTTAATTGAACATAACATGAACTCAAAGTTTTGAATGACATTTGTAGGGCGCATTGATTTGGTACACTACATGTTAGGCTTGTCCAGAAATTTCAACCCGCGCCTTGTTAGCCCGAAATATTTAAGATATATCTTTGTATCGTTGTGCTCCCACAACTCCCTCCATCTCAACCCGTGCTTGCTATTCCGAAATTGCAACGCGTGCAAAAACTCCCACCTCCTGTGAAATCCCAACACGCGAAATGCCCGTGGTACCCCTGAGCCGAAAGAACCGCCTCAAATCGGTGGAGGTACTTTCGTAACTTACCCCACATTTCGGACAAGCGCGTCTCTAAGCCATGGTTCCCCACTGCCATCCCATCCGCCCACCCATTCGTACACCAAGGCCACGAAAACCCGCGAGGAAACCCCACACCCTGCTCCATCCGCCACCCAGCCGGAGCCACTTCCCCGACGACGTCGTCCACAGCAACACCTCGACGTCCCTCATCCACCGTACCGGATGAGGATCCATCGTCGATCTCATCATCCCGCCGGTTCAGCCACCCCGTCCTCCACCTCCAAGGAGCTGCCCCAACATTCCCCTCATCTTTCGCGCCACCTCCATTCCCACACCGCCGTCTTCACCTGCACCACCGGAAGAGCATCATCATCACCGTTTCCTCGAATGAAGTTGCGGCCTAATCGGCGCCACCAAAGAGGTTGTACACTAATCGCCGCATTTTCTTCTTGATTCGATCTCACGGTGCTATCGGCACTCGGTCCCGAGTCGACACGGCGCGACTCCATCCACGGCGACATCGCCGGCCACTTCCTCCATGGCGTCGCTCCCTCGGCGGCGATGTCCACATCAGTAGGACCTTCTGCTGCTTTAGCTCTTGCTCGCGTTGCTGCTCTGCTCTTTCTCTCGGTCCCCTACCTGGTCGGCTCTTGCTCACGCTCCTGCTCTCACTCTTGCTCTTGCTTGCGACACTGCTCCGATTTAGCTACACTTCACTCCGATCCCGCAGGGGTGAAGGAAGAACCAGCCGCAGCGGGGAGGGGGGCTTGCCGGAGAGGTGCCGCACTATCTATCTTAGGGTTCAGGATGGGGGCGGTGGTCGCCGGTGGTGGCGGGGCGTTGGCGGGGCGGTGGCATGGGGATCGCCGGAGAAAAAGCTCGGCACGTGGTGGCCTAGAGGGATGGTCGGGGCGGCGGCGGACCGGCGGTGGGGAGTGTTTTCGGGGCGGGCGGGGCGGCGCATCGCGGGCGGCGGGGGGGCTGCTGTTTGGCCAGCTCAGGGGGGTGGAGGTTGAAGATGAACCGCATGCCCTTGATTTCGTATCCAATGACTGCAAAATTGACTGACCAGAGATGAAAAAGTCAGCCGACCGATGTGTAGCCTCACTTGCTAGTGCGTCCAGTTTTGACAGCAAAATTCAGTTTCGACAGCAAAATTCAGTTTCGACAGTTAAGTTCAGTTTCGACAGTTAAATTCAGTTTCGACAGTTATGTTCAGAGATGAGCAGCTGATGTATTTTACATCTAGCACTTTGTGGTTATGTATTTTACGTCATGTATTGGAGATGCTATTAGAATTCCACTCAGGTTAACGTTGTTCGTTGTCTCTCTTGTCCCGCTTCAGCCTCGGCGTCGAACAACTCACTGGAGCTGCTCCAACGATGAAACCCTCCATCACAGCGGAGCAGTACCTCGGGCTCCATCTCCAGACGCCTAAGATCTTCTTCCCCTCCTCTGACAGCCAAGTCAGCAGGAGCATCCTCACCGGCCAACCTAATCACGCTGAGATCGACATGGCTTCGCCAAAGAGGTTGTACACTTGTTGCATCTCTTTTTTACTCTACATGTTATATATATTGTCCACTAAGCACACAGATTTGTTCCTTTAGTGTCTCCTTTAAAGAAAAAACGTAGGAATTTTAATTTTCACTTGTCCTTCTTTTCAAATTCCTATTCATGAAGCACAAGACTAAGAGATAGTAGCATAATAGCATTATAACCGTACATTTTCTTGTGGTTTGACTTAATCTCAGCATGCTTCTTTGCATCCTGTGATCTTCCAATTGTTGTGAATCAAACACCCAGATTGGCAGAAATCCTGTGTTTTTAATTTCTCTGTTTTGCACGTGCATTCCTATCCTATTCCTGTATATTTCCTATCCCTGCATTGTTGTAATTCCAATTCAAACAAGCCCTTACAGAATTACTTCTCTTAGAGATAGTTGTCAAAGAAAACCTTGCGTGGTTTGTCCCGCTCCTGCTGCGCTGTCGTCCACCCCAGCTCAGCTGCTCCAACGACAGAAGGGTCCAGCACAGCAGGGCTCCGGCCTCCAGACTGTCTTTCGCTGCCTCAGATCTTCTTCCCCACCGCTGGCAGCCATAAAAACTGCACTACCATCATCAACCGAGCAGATGACCTCGAGGACTACACGGGTCCGCAAGAGAGGTCGCACTCCTTCGTGTCTGCTTACGTTATGCATCGCTTAATATTACATCCTACTTTATCGTCCTGTTCACCGATTAGACTCTGAGTCAGATCCAAACTAATGGTCAAACTTGAGTTTTTAAATGGTTGTGGGGTACATATCGGGGCCGCTATCAATAGTATCTATCTACTATTTGGTTAATCTCCGGTGTCTACTATGAGTTTCATGTTGGGTGGGAAACAAACAGTAAAGAAGCCATTATCTCTATTTTTTAACTGAAGCCATTATCTGCCTGCTATGATTGGTTTTGGGTCTATCCACAGGTTTCTACCATCACTCTAGATTTCTGCATGCACTCCTTACATAATCTCACTATGTTTTATTCCTATGCATGACATTTATTGTAAGCAATGGAACTGAACATGTAGAGCAAAAGAGACGAGCCTTGTGTGGCAATAAAATTTCATGCAGACGTCGCTCCATGGTAGGCGCAAAGGCAGCCCCCCTCTGCGCATTTCGGATTGTAATCGAGAGGAAGATATCTGTTCTGAGGGGGATTCAGAAGGAGAAGGCAACTCCTATTTACCCCCTGAGGTCTTCGCTCTAACTTGGCATGCTGAGGTTGGTTATATCATGCATATGGTGTCTTGCATTGCTTACTTTATACATCAAATATGTCATCTGCTTAGTTTAGACATCCTTTGTGCGAATGCCATCTGTTTAGTTTATTCATCGTTTTTGTGAATTATGCAACGCCATCTTGTTTAGCCAGAGATCATATATGTGAATTTTGCAATCTATCCTGCTTAGCTAGTCATCTTATATGTAAATTATATCAGGCCATCCTTTTTTCGTTACATATTACATTTGTCAACAATGTTATTACATTCAACTGCTCTTCGTCTGCATCAGCCATTTGACACGGTGATGGCAAATTCTGGAGTGAAAACAAGGTCTTCAGAGAAGACTATGCTATCTGACGAAGCGCATATCTCGCTGCTTACGGATAGCTCCTCACAGGAGGATTCAGAGACAGATGACCAGTCCTATCCCC